>NC_041385.1:506195740-506197130 GCF_002162155.2 Triticum dicoccoides | reverse complement strand
AGAGCAAAAATTATCACGCTCAAAAAGATACAAGTGAAGCATTATGAGCAAAACTATCAAGCTCAAAAGATATAAGTGAAGAACATAGAGTATTCTAACAAATTTCAATTCATGTATGGCTCTCTCAAAAGGTGTGTACAACAAAGATGATTGTGGTAGACTAACAAGCAAAGACACAAATAATACAAGACGCTCCAAGCAAAACACATATCATGTTGGTGAATAAAAATATAGCTCCAAGTAAATTACCGATGGAAGTGGACGAAAGAGGGGATGCCTTCCGGGGCATCCCCAAGCTTTGACTTTTGGGTGTCCTTGGATTATCTTGGGGGTGCCATGGTCATCCCCAAGCTTAGGCTCTTGCCACTCCTTGTTCCATAATCCATCAAAAGAATTCACCCAAAACTTGAAAACTTCACAACACAAAACTCAACAGAAATCTCGTGAGCTTCGTTAGAGAAAGAAAACAAAAGACTACTTCAAGGTACTGTAATGAACTCATTATTTATTTATATCGGTGTTAAAAATACTGTATTCCAACTTCTCTATGGATCATAAACTATTTTACTAGCCATAGATTCATCAAAATAAGCAAACAACACACGAAAAACAGAATCTGTCAAAAACAGAACAGTCTGTAGCAATCTGTAACTAACGCAAACTTCTGGAACTCTAAAAATTCTACCAAAATAGGAAGTCCTGGACAATTTGTTTATTGGTCAGCAGCAAAAAGAATCAATGCAAAAGCACTCTCCAGTAAAAAAATGGCAGCTAATTTCGTGAGCGCTAAAGTTTCTGTTTTTCGGCAGAATCAAATCAACTATCATCGTAGGTTATCCTATAGGTCCTACTTGGAACAAACACTAATTAAAACATAAAACCACATCCAAACAGAAGGTAGATGGATTATTTATTGCTAAATAGAATCAAAAACAAAAAGCACAAAATAAAATTGGGTTGCCTCCCAACAAGCGCTATCGTTTAACGCCCCTAGCTAGGCATTGATAATTTTAATGATGCTCACATGAAAGACAAGAACTGAAGCGCAAAGAGAGGATCAAGAAACACATGACAAAACACATATAAGTCTAACATACTTCCTATGCATAGGCATATTATAAGCAAACAAATTTGCAAGGCAAGCAAAAACTAGCATATGCAAGGAAGAACAAAGAGATGATAACAATCTCAACATGAAGAGAGGTAATTTAGTAACATGAAAATTTCTACGACCATATTTTCCTCTCTCATAATAATTACATGTAGGATCATAAGCAAATTCAACAAAATAGCTATCACATAACATATTCTCAACACGATCCACATGCATGTAAAGTTGACACTCTTCCAAAATAGTGGGATTAACATTAACTAAAGTCATGACCTCTCC
>NC_041385.1:506093346-506193659 GCF_002162155.2 Triticum dicoccoides | reverse complement strand
GGGGGGGGAACATTGTATTGAGATCCAAAAAGGGAGAAGAAGCCATCTAGCTACTAGCTATGGACCCGAAGGTCTGAAGTAAACTACTCACACTTCATCGGAGGGGCTATGGTGATGATGTAGAAGCCCTCCATGGTGGATGCCCCCTCCGGCGGAGCTCCGGAACAGGCCCCAAGATGGGATCTCGTGGATACAGAAGGTTGCGGCGGTGGAATTAGGTTTTTGGCTCCCCCTTGATCATACGGGGATACGTAGGTATATATAGGAGGAAGGAGTACATCGGTGGAGCTCCGAGGGGCCCACGAGGTAGGGGGGCGCGCCCAGGGGGGCGCCCTCCACCCTCGTGACCTCCTCGGAAGCTTCTTGGAGTAGGGTCCAAGTCTCCTGGATCACGTTCGGTTGGAAAATCACGATCCCGAATGTTTCATTCCGTTTGGACTCCGTTTGATATTCTGTTTCTTTGAAATACTGAAAAAGGCAGAAAACAACAATTCTGGGCTGGGCCTCCGGTTAGTAGGTTAGTCCCAAAAGTAATATAAAAGTGAAAAATAAAGCCCAATATAGTCCAAAACAGTAGATAAAGTAGCATGGAGCAATCAAAAATTATAGATACGTTGGAGACGTATCAGCCATCTACACCGGCGGCAGTAGTCATGCTGGAGCAGCGGGCGCTACTTTGACTTTGACGTCGACGTTGCTCTACGTCAACGCGGTCTAAGGTTATCTCGTGAGGGCCGGTGCCGTAAGGAAACACCCAAGATACGTGTGTGCGTATGATAATATATCGTACGTGGTACATCTGATCAATCATCACAGTGTAAATCAGCAGGAGCCAGCAGCACACAAATTCTCTTAAATACCAAAAAATATCCTTACTTATCTAAACTCAAAATTAAGCTATTGTTGTTCCAAAAGATATTAGAATCCACTTGAGTTTCAAAACTATATTCTGAATTATTTTAAGGTTACTTACATATACTTAATGCTTTCATTTAATCTTTTAAGGTGGATATTTATATTTGTTTTAACAGTTTATACAGTGGATAAAGTATTTGATATAGAAATTTTTTTATTACTTTTTAAATAACATTAACATGAATTTGACTCTCGTATTCGATAAAAGACACTCCAAAAAAATGATTGCAGCAGAATATAATATAATTATGTTTTATTTGGAACATGGATAAGGAGCTGCCAGAACTACCCAAGGAGTTTTAAGGAAAATCTCACAGGGTGAATTATAATTTTGTTGGTGTGAACTTAATCTATAATGTATGATCCGTTTTTCTTTCTTACTGATAGAGAGGAAAGAAAACATCGATAACCACGCATGCACAAAACCTCGCAGGGAAAAAGAACATATTTCTCATTTTATTTTGAGCGAGTGTGCGTGAGAGAGAGACGCCTTAGAACTGACCGCATTCAAACACGCTTTCGTTGTGTGAGCACTAAGACCACCATCAACAAAACAAATGTGATGCCATGTGAAAATAAAGGAAGTGAACACATTAGGGTCTCGAGTCATGGTTATTGGGTTAAGAACGTGTCTTATTTATTCTCCCGTTGCAACGCACGGGCTCTTTTGCTAGTTGGACCAATGGAGGAGTCACATACCAAGCAATAATCTCCCAAAGCAGTTTTATGAATGGAGCTTTGAGCAAGGTGATCGAAAATCGCAGCAAAATGAGCTAGAACTCATGCTTGAGCTGGATGGGGATTTTTTTGGGTAGAAGATGAAGTGTGTGGGTGCTGGCATAAGTGGAGGGGGGCCACCAGGGGCCCACAAGACAGGGGGCGCCCTATAGGGGGGGGGGGGCGCCCTCCACTCTCGTGGCCTTGTGCTTGCCCCTCCTGCAGTGTTCTGAGTGCCTAAAATCCTCAAATATTCCATAAAAAATCATATTAAATTTGCAGGGCATTTGGAGCACTTTTATTTTTGGGATATTTTTTAATGCACGGATAATTCAGAAAACAGACGGATAATAGTATTTTTGCTTTATTTATTCTATATAACAGAAAGTAAAAAGTGGGTACAAAAGGTTGTGCCTTCTAGTTTCATCCATCTCATGATCATCAAAATGAATCCACTAACAAGGTTGATCAAGTCTTGTTAACAAACTCATTCCGAATAACACAGAAGCGGAGAAATTTCGAATAACACTAAGTTACCTCAACGGGGATATGAAAATCCCCAACAATAAGAATATCATACTTTTTCTTGACAGTAGGGAGAGGAAATTCAAAACCTCCAATAATAATAGTTGGAACTTTTCCAATAGAATTGATGCTATGAACTTGAGATTGTTTCCTCGGAAAGTGTACCGTATGCTCATTACCATTAACATGGAAAGTGACATTGCCTTTGTTGCAATCAATAACAGCCCCTACAGTATTCAAAAAAGGTCTACCAAGGATAATAGACATACTATCGTCCTCGGGAATATCAAGAATAACAAAGTCCGTTAAGATAGTGACATTTGCAACCACAACAGGCACATCCTCACAAATACCGACAGGTATAACAGTTGATTTATCAGCCATTTGCAAAGATATTTCAGTAGGTGTCAACTTATTCAATTCAAGTTTACGATATAAAGAGAGAGGCATAACACTAACACCGGGTCCAAGATCACATAAAGAAGTTCTAACATAATTTCTTTTAATGGAGCATGGTATAGTTGGTACACCCGGATCTCCAAGTTTCTTTGGTATTCCCCCCTTAAAAGTGTAATTAGCAAGCACGGTGGAAATTTCAGCTTCTGGTATCTTTCTTTTGTTTGTAATCATATCCTTCATATACTTAGCATAAGGATTTACTTTGAGCATATCATTTAAGCGCATACATAAGAAAATAGGTCTAATCATTTCGGCAAAGCGCTCGAAATCCTCATCATCCTTTGTCTTGGATGGTTTAGGAGGAAAGGGCATGGGTTTTTGAACCCATGGTTCTCTTTCTCTACCGTGCTTCCTAGCAACAAAATCTCTCTTATCATAACGTTGATTCTTTGATTGTGGGTTATCAAGATCAACAACAGGTTCAATCTCTACTTCATTGTTTTTGCTAGGTTGAGCATCAACTTGAACATTATCATTAACATTATCACTAGGTTCATGTTCATCACCTGATTGTGTTTCAGCATCAGAGATAGAAATATCATTGGGATTCTCATGTGTGTCTACAGTAGTTTCACTAGAAGCATGCAAAGTTCTATCGTTCTTCTTTTTCTTCTTTTTAGAAGAACTAGGTGCCTCTAAATTATTTCTCTGAGAGTCTTGCTCGATTCTCTTAGGGTGGCCTTCAGGATACAAAGGTTCCTGAGTCATTCTACCAGTTCTAGTAGCCACTCTAACAGCAAAGTCATTCTTATTATTTAATTCCTCAAGCAAATCATTTTGAGCTTTAAGTACTTGCTCAGCTTGAGTAGCGACCATAGAAGTATATTTGCTAATGCGTTTGAGTTCATCTTTAACTCTAGCCATATTATCGCTCACACGTCCTATCTCGAAAGCAGTATTCTTTAACTCTCTACCAACATAAGCAGTAAAACTTTCTTGTCTAGCCATAAAGTTATCAAATTCATCTAAGCACGGGCTATGAAATTTAGTAGAGGGGATTTCAACTTTATCATATCTATAGAGAGAATTTACCTTTACTACCTGTGTCGGGTTATCAAGAGAATGTGGTTCTTCAACAGGCAGTATATTAAGACCATGTATTTCTTCAATAGGTGGTAAATTCTTAACATCTTCAGCTTTAATACCTTTTTCTTTCATTGATTTCTTTGCCTCTTGCATATCTTCAGGACTGAGAAATAAAACACCTCTCATCTTCGGAGTGGGTTTAGGAATAGGCTCAGGAGTTGGCTCAATTGGTTCAGGAATTGCTTCAGGAATTGGCTTAGGAAGAGTCCAATTATTTTCATTAGTTAACATATTATTCAATAATATTTCAGCTTCGTCGACTGTTCTTTCCCTGAAAACAAAACCAGCACAACTATCCAAGTTGTCCTTGGAAGCATCGGTTAGTTCATTATAAAAGATATCAAGTATTTCATTTTTCTTAAGAGGATGATCAGGAAAAGCATTAAGTAACCGGAGAAGCCTCCCCCAAGCTTGTGGGAGACTCTCTTCTTTGGTTTGCACAAAATTATATATTTCCCGCAAGGCAGCTTGTTTCTTATGAGCAGGGAAATATTTAGCAGAGAAGTAATAAATCATATCCTGGGGACTACGCACACAACCAGGAGCAAGAGAATTATACCAAGTCTTAGCATCACCATTTAATGAGAACGGAAATATCTTAAGGATATAAAAATAGCGAGATTTCTCATCATTAGTAAACAGGTGGCTATATCATTCAACTTGGTAAGATGTGCCGCAACAGTTTTAGATTCAAGGCCATAAAAAGGATTAGATTCAACTAAAGCAATAATTTCAGGATCAACAGAGAATTCATAATCCTTATCAGTAACACAGATAGGTGAAGTAGCAAAAGCAGGGTCAGGTTTCATTCTTGCATTAAGAGACTGCTGCTTCCATTTAGCTAATAATTTCTTAAGATCATATCTATCATTGCAAGCAAAGATTTCCCTAGCAGCTTCTTCATTCATAACATAACCCTTAGGAACAACAAGTAATTCATAATCATTGGGAGAACCTTCATCATCACTATCATCAATAATAGCATCTTCAATATTTTCATTCCCCCTAACTCTAGCAAGTTGTTCATCAAGAAATTCACCTAATGGCAAAGTAGTATCACGCACAGAAGTAGTTTCATCATGCATAGCAAAAGTGGCATCATCAATAATATGCGACATATCAGAATTCATAGCAGTAGCAGGTTTAGGTGTCGCAAGCTTACTAATAACGGAAGGAGAATCTAGTGCAGACCTAGATGGCAGTTCCTTACCTCCCCTCGTAGTTGAGGGCAAAATCTTAGTTCGGTCGTCCTTCAAGTTCTTGATAGTGATCAACAGATATAAATCCCAAGTGACTCAGAGAATAGAGATATGCTCCCCGGCAACGGCGCCAGAAATTAGTCTTGATAACCCACAAGTGTAGGGGATCGCAACAGCTTTCGAGGGTAAAGTATTCAACCCAAATTTATTGATTCGACACAAAGGGAGCCAAAGAATATTCTTGAGTATTAGCAGTTGAGTTGTCAATTCAACCACACCTGGATAACTTAGTATGTGCAGCAAAGTATTTAGTAGCAAAGTAGTATGATAATAAAGGTAACGGTGGCAAAAGTAAAGATAATAGTTTTTGCGTTTTTGTAGTAGTTGTAACAGTAGCAACGGAAAAGTAAATAAGCGAAGAACAATATGTGAAAAGCTCGTAGGCAATGGATCAGTGATGGATAATTATGCCGGATGCGATTCCTCATGTAATTGTTATAACATAGGGTGACACAGAACTAGCTCCAGTTCATCAATGTAATGTAGACATGTATTCCGTAAATAGTCATACGTGCTTATGGAAAAGAACTTGCATGACATCTTTTGTCCTACCCTCCCGTGGCAGCGGGGTCCTAGAAGAAACTAAGGGATATTAAGGCCTCCTTTTAATATAGAACCGGAACAAAGCATTAGCATATAGTGAATACATGAACTCCTCAAACTACGGTCATCACCGAGAAGTATCCCGATTATTGTCACTTCGGGGTTGTCGGATCATAACACATAATAGGTGACTATAGACTTGCGAGATAGGATCAAGAACACACATATATTCATGAAAACATATTAGGTTCAGATCTGAAATCATGGCACTCGGGCCCTAGTGACAAGCATTAAGCATAGCAAAGTCATAGCAACATCAATCTCAGAACATAGTGGATACTAGGGATCAAACCCTAACAAAACTAACTTGATTACATGGTAAATCTCATCCAACCCATCACCGTCCAGCAAGCCTACGATGGAATTACTCACACACGAAGGTGAGCTCATGAAATTGGTGATGGAGGATGGTTGATGATGATGACAGCAACGAATCCCCCTCTCCGGAGCCCCGAACGGACTCCAGATCAGCCCTCCCGAGAGAGATTAGGGCTTGGCAGCGGCTCCGTGTCGTAAAACATGATGAAACTTTCTCTCTAATTTTTTCCTCCTCGAACGTGAATATATGGAGTTCAAGTTGAGGTCGGTGGAGGTCCAGGGGGCCCACGAGATAGGGGGGCGCGCGCTATAGGGGGGCCCCTGTCTCGTGGACAGGGTGTGGGGCCACTGGTGTATTTCTTTCGCCCAGAAATTCTTATTAATTCCAAAAAGTGCCTCCGTGGATTTTCAGGACATTCCGAGAACTTTTCTTTTCTACACATAAAACAACATCATGGCAGTTGTGCTGAAAATAGCGTCAGTCCGGGTTAGTTTCATTCAAATCATGCAAGTTAGAGTCCAAAACAAGGGCAAAAGTGTTTGGAAAAGTAGATACGTTGGATACGTATCAGTGGCCCAGTATGGCCCATCTTCATCAGCGCAAACTCAAGACCCTCGCGAGGGGCCAAGCCTCGTGGGACGGACGACCCAAGGCTTCCTCAGGAATGGCCTCGCCAGGCAGGCTCACGAGGAGGTGGACAGATCAAGGCAGGGGTACCTCGCGAGGTGCTCGTGATGCAAGACGTGAAGATCGAGACCAGGCAGGCGCCAGGCGGGCGCCGGCCTGTGCAGTGTCCTTGTTTCCTCTTTGATGCAAAGGGGGCAAGCACATTCATGGAGTACCGAGGCATAAGGCAAAGGTTACCATTTCGGTGCAATGAGACCAAGACCAGCTGAACGGCAGGATGGAGGTCACCGTGGAGCCCAAGACGGCGTCATCGCCAGTGCCTTTGGCAGCCGAAGACCAACTTTAGTCAGGATAGCTTGTACTAGATGTTCCCTTTCAAAATGGCCGTTGTTGGCGCCCTTCCCGCTCGATATTTGGGAAGAGGAATGTCGGTGTCAAAACCGGTGGATCTCGGGTAGGGGGTCCCGAACTGTGCGTCTAGGCGGATGGTAACAGGAGACAAGGGACACGATGTTTTTACCCAGGTTCGGGCCCTCTCGGTGGAGGTAAGACCCTACTCCTGCTTGATTAATATTGATAATATGGGTAGTACAAGAGTAGATCTACCACGAGATCAAAGAGGCTAAACCCTAGAAGCTAGCCTATGGTATGATTGTTGTTCGTCCTACGGACTAAAACCCACCGGTTTATATAGACACCGGAGAGGGTTAGGGTTACACAGAGTCGGTTACAATGGTAGGAGATCTACATATCCGTATCGCCAAGCTTGCCTTCCACGCCAAGGAAAGTCCCATCCGGACACGGGACGAAGTCTTCAATCTTGTATCTTCATAGTCTAGGAGTCCGGCCAACGGTGATAGTCCGGCCATCCGGACACCACCTAATCCAGGACTCCCTCAGTAGCCCCTGAACCAGGCTTCAATGACGACGAGTCCGGCGCGCATATTGTCTTCGGCATTGCAAGGCGGGTTCCTCCTCCGAATACTTCATGGAAGATTTTGAACACCAGGATAGTGTCCGGCTCTGCAAAATAAGTTCCACATACCACCATAGAGATAATAATATTTACACAAGTTCGATCTGCTAACGTATTCCGTGGCGTGACATCACACCACGGCCAGGCCTTTATTCGAATCGTTTTTACTGTCCCACCTCAGCGCGTTTAGCGGGGCGGTTTCCTTGGCACGTCTTATCAAAGCGGAGATCGTGCCCCCCTATTCTGGGATTCTCATCAATACGGGCGTGGGTAGCCCAACCGCGCCATTGATTACGGCGCTTGGGAGATAAGTGAGTTTTACCAGGCTGGTGGGGACGCATAGTTTCGTCCGTCCATACATAAGGGGATAAGGATCCACCTTTTACCCACGCCTTCTTCCTCCTTTGCTTATCCATTTCCGCGTACTCGAGCTCCAGCGCCCAAGTCCGCACATCTCGCCTCAACCTTCCCCAGCCATGTCCGGAGCGGGAGGCAAGTGGATGGCTTCCTCCGTTATGGAGGGGCGCATCAAAAAGTTGAGGAAAGCCGGATACCTGCAAAATGACATTGCGCACCGGCTTCCAGACCAGTGGCAGCTCGTCCCCACCCCCAGGCCCCATGAGAGGGTGGTGTTCCTTCCCCATTTCCTCCACGGACTGGTCTTCCCACTCCACCCATTTGTCCGGGGCTCATGTTCTACTACGGCCTGGATTTCCACGATCTGGCCCCGAATTTCATCCTCAACATCTCAGCGTTTATCGTTGTGTGCGAGGCCTTCCTCTGCATCAAACCCCACTTTGGCTTATGGCTGAAGACCTTCAATGTCAAGCCGAAGGTAGTGGGCGGCCAGCAGGCGGAGTGCGGAGGCGCCATGGTGGGCAAGATGCCCAACGTCATATGGCTCGAGGGCGCCTTCGTGGAAACCATCAAAGGGTGGCAATCGGGGTGGTTCTACATCACCGAGCCGCGTGACCCTGAATGGGCAGCGGCCCCCGAATTCAGATCTGGCATCCCCACACGGCTCACCACCTGGAAAGAGAAGGGCCTGACATGGGGTGATTTGGAAGAGCTGACCAGACTCCAAACCTGCGTCCAAAACCTTGTGAACAAGAAGATCAAGCTCGTCAACGCAGTCCAGGTCATGCTCATCCGCCGGATCCTCCCGTGCCAACAACGGGCTTTCAACTTGTGGGAGTTTGATCCGGCACAGCACCAGACCTTGAGCAGGCTCTTCGACACTACGTACGAAGATGCCTGGAAGGTGCTGTTCAAGGGCGCCGAGGCTCCCGCATCCGCTACCGAAGATCGTGGATTCAGCTCGCAGTGTCAAGCCGGCGAGGTAAGCTATTTTACCCTTTACGGGACACTTGTTTTTCATAGTTTGACTCTATGCGGGATCTAAACTCCCCTACCTTTGACAGGCCTGGCAGAAGAAGTCTGGGCAGGTTAACTGTCCGGCTCCCTTACCAGAAGACCCAGCGGACGCCCGATTGACAGGGCTGCTGGTTCCGGCGCCTCATGTGGTGCCGGACAAGAAGGCCAAGAAGAAGGCCACGGGAACCCGAAAGAGTTCCCGGCATCAGGTGTTATCGGACTCATCGTCCGATGACTCCGAGGCGGACTCCTCCCGTGAAGACGAGGAGGAGAAAAAAGAGGCTTCTCCCCCAGCGGGGGGAGAGAAGAAAAGGAAGGCCTCCCCGACTGGGGAGGCTAGAGGGTCCAAGAAGGGAAGGACCCTTCCTCCGGACTACTCCACCAACGCCGACGATGGCGAAGAGGAGTGGCCACTGAGGGCAAAGCCCCTGGCGGCATCGTAAGTGTCCGGATACCAGAATAATTCATGGCATTTCATTTGTCGCATAGAATCTCCTAACGCCGAATACAACCCTGCAGCCCGCCCAAAGACGGGCTTGATATTTCAACGAGCGGCTCCCTGGCTCCGTCGGATGTGAATAGTACTTCACTTCCGGCCGCCTCCTCTCCTTGCGCCGCTGATGACACCGAGGTGGGGTCCCAAAAGGGGCCCGACCAGGAGGAGGGGGAGGTCCCGGAGGTGCCGCAAGGCAACCTCCCGGACTTTGGGCACGAGGGGGATCAACCCCCAAAGGGTTCTGAGTTCGGCCCTGGGCCGGACTCCGCACTGGAACCTTTAGTGTCCCGGAGTCCGGCGGGAGGCCCCTTCGTAAGAAGGGCGAGACTGCGACACCGGTGACCTTCGTCCAGCCGGAGGCACCGGATAATTTGCTGGAGGCGCTCAATGGCGCCTCCATCGACAAGGAGCACCGCACTGTTATGAGTGCGATGATCCAGAAAGTTCAGTCCGCCAAGAGCGGGCTGACTGAAGCCTGTACCAGCCTTCTAACAGGCTTTGAGGTATGTAATTAAGATATGTAAAAATAGTACCACATAGACAGTAGCCCCTGATGCTCAGTTTGGTATTCGGAAAGAAAAGCCGAACTGAGGATCTAAAAAGATATACGCAGGAGTCTAACATAAGCATGTCAATATGGGAATGCAGGTTGCGCTGCTGACCTCTGCCGCACTGACTGCGGAGGTCAATGTATTGAAGCAGAGCCTCGAGCGGTCCGGGAATGAGCTCGGCCGTGCCAAGAAGCATCTCGAGGACAAGGAAGGTAAGTAATACCTCATTAAAGTAATACCTTATAGAAAGGATTTGGTTGCAAAAAATGACAGGAATAACGTGAGTATTGCAGGGGCCACGAACGAGGTGGCGACCCTGAAGGAGGCAGTGTCCAAGGCCGAAAAAAGTGCGGCCGTGGAGCGCACCGAGCGAGAGAAGCAGGAGGCGCGGGTGGCGGAGGTGCGGCAAGAGCTCCAGGCTTTCGTGAAAAAACACGAGAGTTTGGAGCATGACTCGAAGACTCGAGAGTCCGAGCTCGCCTTGGCTCTTGAGAGTGCCAAAGCCTCTAAGGCCGAAGCCCAGAAGGCCCTCCAGGAGATTGAGGCGATCAAAAGGATAGCGGCGGGTAAGGCATTCTTCATGCAAAGCAAGCATGTAAAAGTGAATTATCTGTTACTTACCCGAATTCGGAGCTCTCCAGGAGCGTTCACAGATCTACCCCGTAGTGTGTCGATGCTGCCGCGTTCTACCGAGCCGAGGAGGGGAGCTCGACGGAAAAGGTGTTCTGGTCTCAGTATGCTGAGGCCGGACATCGGGTGCCCCTGAGCGACCAGCTGAAGCAGCTGGTCGAGCTCCACAAGGTGGCCGAACAGGCCATGAAGGGCCTCATAGTTAGGCTGTGGCCTAAACAAGCCATGCATGGGAGCTACTTCGGTTTGGTGCGGCGGCTGGAGGACGCCTGTCCATGGATTGAAGTCATCAAGCGTTCCGTCTGCATCGAAGGTGCCCGTCGGGCCCTTGCCCGCGCTAAAGTGCAATAGGACAAGATGGACGCCGAGAAGCTTGTGACGGATGCGCCACCGCCGGGCAAGGAGTATCGCACGCTCGAGATGTACTATAAGGGTGTCCTGAAGGGTGCCCGCCTTATAGCGGGTGAGTTCTCCAAAGATGTAATTTTTGAGTAGACTCACATTTGTTATCCTGTATGCTGAAAACTTTGTTCATATGCGCTAAGCAACACTTGTTAATTTAAAATATTACCTTATGTGCGGCCGTTTATCAAATTTGAGAGATGGCAAGTCGTTGGCTTCAGCCCCCATGCCACGAGTGCTGGGGTGTTCGGGATAAACTTGAGCGCTCTTGTTCCCATACTTGGGTCCTTCGAGGGAGGCGCTCAACACAATGAACAAGGCAACCGGACTATAATGCTTGAACACTCCCACTTAGCCATAGAATTCTATAATTTTAAATTTCGGCGAAGCCCCTAGTGTTCGGAAGACCGAATTCGGGGCGCTATCCATGCCTGGGCCGGACAAAGCCGACTCCTCGCTCTAAGCGGCATAAGTCTTTAGGGACTCAAAAAACCTCTCGAACAGCGACCGGCTCTCGCCTTATCATGACGGTCAGTTTTAGCTTTCTCCACTGAGGTGCTCAACCCAGCTCAACCGGGGCACAATCGCAATGGTTCTCCCAGCGCTACCTTAGCCGATATAACGGAACGTAAGGTACCAAAACATGGGAGCCGGGCAAACCCAACTATTGACCCAAGACATGATTCGGAGCCGATGCATATAATGCTATAAGTTCGGGGTGCCGCACTTGTTAAAGTGTTCGGACTTATCACACCATATTTTGGGGTACTTAAGCCCCTAGTGTATTTGGCCGTACCAAAGCGTACGGATGCAACATGTCGTCAGTGAACATATATAGATAGAAAAAGGAATGCAATAATAGGCAAAAAGCGATGCATTGTTTATTCAAAAAATACTGCAATGAAAGCAGAACGATACAAATAGTGTGATAAGCAAGGGATGGGACTATTTAACATGTCCCCCTCCAGTGGTAGGCTGCGGGATGGTATGTAAAGCAGGTATACTGCTCGTAATAGGGACCACCTGGACACTCGACGTAGCTTTTCTGCTTCCCTGGCTGTTGCATCGTGAGTTCGACAATTCTACTGCCGGACAGGGCTTCTGGAAAACGGAGTCCTGAGAATAAGAAAAAAAGAATGACACAATTGGGAGCCCCTGGTGTGGTTGAGACGCACTCTGGGCATGCCGTGGTCGTGCCCCTCCCCCTGTGCCCATGGTATCTCCAGAGTGTAGTTATGTACGCGTGGTACTGGTCTCGCGATTTTGCGAGGGCTGGGGTTGGGGCCGCATTGCTACGCGTGCTCGGAACGTGCCAGGCGGTCTTGTTGTGGGTTACTCCGGGCGCGCTTGACGGTGTCTGGACGTTTAGTAGTCGGACTCGAGAATTGCCTTAAGAGGCTGCTTTGTACTTCTGCTGCAAGGGCCGCCGTATGCTCCTCCGTTCGGAGAGAGCGTTCGGTGTTTCCATTGACCGTGATTACTCCTCGAGGGCCTGGCATCTTGAGCTTGAGGTATGCATAGTGCGGCACCGCATTGAACTTTGCAAATGCGGTTCGTCCGAGCAGTGCATGATAGCCGCTGCGGAACGGGACTATGTCGAAGATTAATTCCTCGCTTCGGAAGTTATCCGGGGATCCGAAGACCACTTCAAGCATAATTGAGCCTATACAGTTGGCCTCTACACCTGGTATGACACCTTTAAAGGTCGTTTTTGTAGGTTTGATCCTTGAGGGGTCTATACCCATTTTGCGCACTGTATCCTGGTAAAGCAGGTTCAGGCTACTGCTGCCGTCCATCAGGACTCTAGTGAGGTGAAATCCGTCAATGATTGGGTCAAGAACCAATGCGGCGAATCCGCCGTGGCGGATGCTAGTGGGGTGGTCCCTTCGATCAAAAGTGATCGGGCAGGAGGACCACGGGTTGAACTTTGGGGCGACTGGCTCCATTGCATATACGTCCCTTAGTGCACGCTTCCGCTCCCTTTTGGGTATGTGGGTTGCGTATATCATGTTCACCGTCCGCACTTGTGGGGGAAAGCCCTTCTGTCCTCTATTGTTCGGCGGCCGAGGCTCCTCCTCCTCATCGCTATGCAGCCCCTTGTCGTTGTTTTTGGTATTTATCTTGCCTGCCTGCTTGAACACCCAACAATCCCTGTAGGTGTGGTTGGCTGATTTTTTGGGGGTGCCATGTATCTGGCACAAGCGATCGAGTATTCGGTCCAAATTGGACGGGCCCTGAGTATTTCTTTTGAACGGCTTTTTCCGCTGACCGGGTTTAGAGCCTCTGAATCCAGCATTGACTGCCATATCCTCAGCATTATCGCCGTTAATGCGGCGCTTGTGCTTGTTGCGACGTGACCTGCCATTGCTGTCCTTGGTATCCGAACTACCAGGGTTTTTGGTCAGGTTGTTACTGCGAGCTAGCCAGCTGTCCTCTCCCGCGCAGAAGCGGGTCATGAGTGACGTGAGGGCTGCCATGGATTTCGGCTTTTCCTGTCCTAGGTGCCGGGCAAGCCACTCGTCGCGGATGTTATGTTTGAAGGCTGCGAGGGCCTCTGCATTCGGACAGTCGATGATTTGATTTTTCTTGGTTAAGAAGCGTGTCCAGAATTGTCTGGCCGATTCATCTGGCTGCTGAATTATGTGGCTTAGGTCATCAGCGTCTGGTGGTCGCACATATGTGCCCTGGAAGTTATCAAGGAATGCGGCTTCCAGGTCTTCCCAACAACCAATTGATTCTGCTGGCAAGCTGTTGAGCCAATGCCGAGCTGGTTCTTTAAGCTTGAGTGGGAGGTATTTGATGGCGTGTAGATCATCACCGCGGGCCATGTGGATGTGAAGGAGATAGTCCTCGATCCAAACCGCAGGATTTGTTGTGCCGTCGTATGATTCAATGTTTACGGGTTTGAAACCCTCGGGGATTTGATGATCCATTACTTCGTCTGTGAAGCATAGTGGGTGTGTGGTGCCTCTGTATTGGGCTATATCACGACGCAGCTCAAATGAGCTTTGTCTACTGTGTTCGGCCCGGCCGGAATTGCTGTATCCGGCGTGATGGTTGTCATCACGTATCATGGGGCGCCCACGCGATCCGTAGATCGATCTTATTTGTCTTGCCTTGTCCTCCAATATGTCTCGCAAGTCTGGAACATTCCCCCGTGGCCTTGTACTTTTCGAGCGACGCCGGGGTGCGGCTTTAGCGGAGGGCCTAGAGGGCTCTCTGTCGCGGCCACGAGGTGGCCGGTCGGCTGCGTCATGCGCTGGTGATGTAGGTTTGGGTGCTTCCTCCTCTAATTGGGGTAGCAGCCTACGTTTTGTGTAGCTCTTGGAGGGGCGATCGAGTTTGTACTCTTCGGCTCGAGGACTTCGGTCCATTTGTCAGCTAGCAAGTCTTGGTCAGCTCTAAGCTGCTGCTGCATTATCTTGAGGTTGCTTGCCATGGCCATAAGCCTGCGCTTGAAACGCTCTTGTTCGACGGGATCCTCGGGCACGACAAATTTGTCGTCGTTGAGGCTTGCTTCATCTTCGGAGGGAGGCATATAATTATCGTCCTCTACCTCTCTGTCTGCCTCTCTATCATGAGGGCTGGCTTCTCCCTCCTCCTGTGCTGAATCCTGCTGGAGGGGGTTGTCTTCGGCATTGTCTAGGGTGTTATTATCTCCCGTGCCGGAATCACCGTTTTTGCTGTGGCGGGATTTAGAGCGGCGCCGCTGACACCGGCGCTTGGGCTGTTTCTTGGAGGGGTCATCCTCCGCTGTTCCATTGCCATTCCCATCTTTTGGGATGTCCACCATGTATATGTCGTATGACGAGGTGGCCTTCCAGTGCCCTGTAGGCGCTGGTTCTTGGTTGTCTCCTGCATCGTCGTCCATACCGTCGATGTCTTCGGAGTCGAAGTTGAGCATGTCGGTTAAATCATCGACAGTGGCTACAAAGTGGGTGGTGGGTGGGCATTGAATTTCTTCATCGTCCGCATCCCAACCTTCTTGACCATAGTCCGGCCAGGGCTCTCCAGATAAAGAGAGAGACTTTAGTGAATTCAGGATGTCGCTAAAGGGCGAGTGCTGAAAGATGTCCGCGGCAGTGAACTCCATAACCGGCGCCCAATCAGATTTGATTGGTAGGGGCGCGGGAGGTTCGGAGTCCGGAGAGGGGTCCAGCACCTCGGAGTCACGGGCTTTGCAAAGGACAGGGATGGTGTTCGGCTCAATCGCCATAGAGATCGTAGCCCCCGAGGCAGTGTCCAGCCACTCATCCTCGACCGGCGAAGTCGGCTCCGAGCTAGGGGTCGAAACGGACGCTGGTGCGGCCTCCAGGGTACTGTCCGGCGGCAGAGCTAGATCATACCCATCGAGACAGTGCGGCGCGCTTGGCTGTGGCTCGAATCCATCGAAGATCAAGTCTCCGCGGATGTCAGCTGTGTAGTTCAAACTTCCAAATCTGACCTGATGGCCAGGGGCGTAGCTTTAGATCTGCTCCAGATGGCCAAGTGAATTGGCCCGCAGTGCAAAGCCGCCGAATACGAAGATTTGTCCGGGGAGAAAAGTCTCACCCTGGACCGCGTCGTTGTTGATGATCGAAGGAGCCATCGGGCCTAAAGGTGATGACACAGAGGAACTCTCAATGAAAGCACCAATGTCGGTGTCAAAACCGGCGGATCTCGGGTAGGGGGTCCCGAACTGTGCGTCTAGGCGGATGGTAACAGGAGACAAGGGACACGATGTTTTTACCCAGGTTCGGGCCCTCTCGGTGGAGGTAAAACCCTACTCCTGCTTGATTAATATTGATAATATGGGTAGTACAAGAGTAGATCTACCACGAGATCAAAGAGGCTAAACCCTAGAAGCTAGCCTATGGTATGATTGTTGTTCGTCCTACGGACTAAAACCCTCCGGTTTATATAGACACTGGAGAGGGTTAGGGTTACACAGAGTCGGTTACAATGGTAGGAGATCTACATATCCGTATCGCCAAGCTTGCCTTCCACGCCAAGGAAAGTCCCATCCGGACACGGGACGAAGTCGTCAATCTTGTATCTTCATAGTCTAGGAGTCCGGCCAACGGTGATAGTCCGGCCATCCGGACACCCCCTAATCCAGGACTCCCTCAAGGACCAGGGCCGCTATAAATAGGGCTAGCCACCACAGTAGAGGGGATATCATCGAGTTCTCACCAATCCAACGAGGACAGATCCCTTCCTACGAGAACACCACACCAGCTCAAGAACACCTCTCGCGAGGCTGTTCTTCCCCTTGTACAGTTCATCATCAGCCCAGGAGCCAATCCACCACACCACACACTGGAGTAGGGTATTACACCACAACGGTGGCCCGAACCAGTATAAATCTTGTGTCCCTCGTGTTGTTCATCATTTAGCTTAGATTCTCACGAGGCGATTGGACGTGGATTGGTAGGGGGAAGATCTTCGCGCGCACCCCAGAGTTCGAACCTCAAGGGTCTGTCGGAACCCAACATCCGACAACCGCGCATCACCCTCATGGCAGACAACATGCCGCCGGCTCCAGTGGTCGATGCCAGCACTGGGGCCAGGGGTCTCCAAGCCTTGGCCCCCGCCTTGCAGCAGGTGCAGTGGCCGCACAAGTTCAAGCTAGAGATGTCGCCGCACTAAAATGGCGCGGCGGATCCGCTGGCTTTCCTGATGGCATACGAGGAGGCCGTCCTCAAGGCCGGAGGCGACGACAAGGTCATGGCCAACTGGTTTCCCATGGCCCTCACCGGCGTCCCGCGCGTTTGGGTGCTCAACCTGCCAACATCTTCTGTGGCCTCCTGGGAGGATCTGTGCAACCTCTTCCTCACCCACTACGTTGCGCCGGCACCCCCGGTCGTCGCAGCTCTCCTGGGCGGCTCGCAGGCGCCTGTTGGGGAACGTAGAAATTTCAAAAAAAATTCCTACGCACACGCAAGATCATGGTGATGCATAGCAACGAGAGGGGAGAGTGTTGTCCACATACCCTCGTAGACCGAAAGCGGAAGCGTTAGAACAATGCGGCTGATGTAGTCGTACGTCTTCACGGCCCGACCGATCAAGCACCGAAACTACGGCACCTCCGAGTTCTAGCACACGTTCAGCTCGATGACGTCCCTCGAACTCCGATCCAGCCGAGTGTCGAGGGAGAGTTCCATCAGCACGACGGCGTGGTGACGATCTTGATGTTCTACCGTCGATGGGCTTCGCCTAAGCACCACTACAATATTATCGAGGAGGACTATGGTGGAGGGGGCACCGCACACGGCTAAGAGATCAAGAGATCAATTGTTGTGTCTATGGGGTGCCCCGTGCCCCGTATATAAAGGAGTGGAGGAGGGGGAGAGGGCCGGCCCCTATGGCCCGCCCTGGAGGAGTCCTACTCCCACCGGGAGTAGGATTCCTCCCCTTTCATGTAGTAGGAGTAGGAGACAAGGAAGGGGGAGAGGGAAGAGAAGGAAGGAGGGGGCGCCGCCCCTCCCCCTAGTCCAATTCGGACTAGTCATTGGGGGGGGGGGCGGCCTGCCTCTCTCTCTCCCCTAAAGCAACAACGTGAGCTATTGATCTTCAACATAATTTGCAAAATACTACCAGGACTAAGTTCATGATAAATTTAAGTTCAATTAATCATATTACTTAAGAACTCCCACTTAGACAGACATCTCTCTAGTCATCTAAGTGATCACGTGATCCAAATCAACTAAACCATGTCCGATCATCACGTGAGATGGAGTAGTTTTCAATGGTGAACATCACTATGTTGATCATATCTACTATATGATTCACGCTCGACCTTTCGATCTCCGTGTTCCGAGGCCATATCTGTATATGCTAGGCTCGTCAAGTTTAACCTGAGTATTCTGCGTGTGCAACTGTTTTGCACCCGTTGTATTTGAACGTAGAGCCTATCACACCCGATCATCACGTGGTGTCTTAGCACGAAGAACTTTCGCAATGGTGCATACTCAGGGAGAACACTTCTTGATAATTAGTGAGAGATCATCTTAAAATGCTACCGTCAATCAAAGCAAGATAAGATGCATAAAGGATAAACATCACATGCAATCAATATAAGTGATATGATATGGCCATCAACATCGTGTGCTTGTGATCTCCATCTCCGAAGCACCGTCGTGATCACCATCGTCACCGGCGCGACACCTTGATCTCCATCGTAGCATCGTTGTCGTTCACGCCATCTATTGCTTCTACGACTATCGCTACCGTTTAGTGATAATGTAAAGCAATTACAGGGCGTTTGCATTTCATACAATAAAGCGACAACCATATGGCTCCTGCCAATTGTCGATAACTTCGGTTACAAAACATGATCATCTCATACAATAAAATATAGCATCATGTCTTGACCATATCACATCACAACATGCCCTGCAAAAACAAGTTAGACGTCCTCTACTTTGTTGTTGCAAATTTTACGTGGCTGCTACGGGCTGAGCAAGAACTGTTCTTACCTACGCATCAAAACCACAACGATAGTTCGTTAAGTTAGTGTTGTTTTAACCTTCGCAAGGACCGGGCATAGCCACACTCAGTTCAACTAAAGTTGGAGAAACAGACACCCGCCAGCCACCTGTGTGCAAAGCACGTCGGTAGAACCAGTCTCGCGTAAGCGTACGCGTAATGTCGGTCCGGGCCGCTTCATCCAACAATACCGCCGAACCAAAGTATGACATGCTGGTAAGCAGTATGACTTGTATCGCCCACAACTCACTTGTGTTCTACTCGTGCATATAACATCTACGCATAAAACCTGGCTCGGATGCCACTGTTGGGGAACGTAGTAATTTCAAAAAAAAATCCTACACACACGCAAGATCATGGTGATGCATAGCAACAAGAGGGGAGAGTGTTGTCCATGTACCCTCGTAGACCGAAAGCGGAAGCGTTAGAACAACGCGGATGTAGTCGTACGTCTTCATGGCCCGACCGATCAAGCACCGAAACTACAGCACCTCCGAGTTCTAGCACACGTTCAGCTCGATGGCGTCCCTCAAACTCCGATCCAGCTGAGTGTCGAGGGAGAGTTTTGTCAGCATGACGGCATGGTGACGATCTTGATGTTCTACCGTCGCAGGGCTTTGCCTAAGCACCGCTAGAATATTATCGAGGAGGACTATGGTGGAGGGGGGCACCGCACACGGCTAAGAGATCAAAAGATCAATTGTTGTGTCTATGGGGTGCCCCCTGCCCCCGTATATAAAGGAGTGGAGGAGGGGGAGAGGGCCGGCCCCTATGGCACGCCCTACCGGGAGTAGGATTCCTCCCCTTCCATGTAGTAGGAGTAGGAGACAAGGAAGGGGGAGAGGGAAGAGAAGGAAGGAGGGGGCGCCGCCCCTCCCCCTAGTCCAATTCGGACTAGTCATTGGGGGACGCGCGACCTGCCTGCCTCTCTCCCCTAAAGCCCAATAAGGCCCATATACTTCTTCCCCGTATTCCCGTAACTCCCCGGTACTCCGAAAAATACCCGAACCACTCGAAACCTTTCCGATGTCCAAATATAGTCGTCCAATATATCGATCTTTACGTCTCGATCATTTCGAGACTCCTCGTCATGTCCCCGATCTCATCAGGGACTCCGAACTCCTTCGATACATAAAAAATTATAAACTCATAATAAAACTGTCATCGAAACCTTAAGCGTGCGGACCCTACGGGTTCGAGAACTATGTAGACATGACCGAAACACGTTTCCGGTCAATAACCAATAGCGGAACCTGGATGCTCATATTGGCTCCTACATATTCTACGAAGATCTTTATTGGTCAAACCGCATAACAAAATACGTTGTTCCCTTTGTCATCGGTATGTTACTTGCCCGAGATTCAATCATCGGTATCTCAATACCTAGTTCAATCTCATTACCGGCAAGTATCTTTACTCGTTATGTAATGCATCATTACGTAACTAACTCATTAGTTACATTGCTTGCAAGGCTTATAGTGATGTGCATTACCGAGAGGGCCCAGAGATACCTCTCCGACAATCAGAGTGACAAAACCTAATCTCGAAATACGCCAACTCAACATGTACCTTTGGAGACACCTGTAGAGCTCCTTTATAATCACCCAGTTACGTTGTGACGTTTGGTAGCACACAAAGTGTTCCTCCGGTAAACGGGAGTTGCATAATCTCATAGTTGTAGGAACATGTATAAGTCATGAAGAAAGCAATAGCAACATACTAAATGATCAAGTGCTAAGCTAACAGAATGGGTCAAGTCAATCACATCATTCTCTTAATGATGTGATCTCGTTAATCAAATGACAACTCATGTCTATGGTTAGGAAACTTAACCATCTTTGATTCACGAGCTAGTCAAGTAGAGGCATACTAGTGACACTCTGTTTGTCTATGTATTCACACATGTATTATGTTTCTGGTTAATACAATTATAGCATGAATAATAAACATTTATCATGATATAAGGAAATAAATAATAACTTTATTATTGCCTATTGGGCATATTTCTTTCAGTCTCCCACTTGCACTAGAGTCAATAATCTAGTTCACATCGCCATGTGATTTAACACCAATATTCACATATGTATGTGATTAATACCCATGGTTCACATCGTCATGTGATCAACACCCAAAGGGTTTACTAGAGTCAATAATCTAGTTCACATCGCTATGTGATTAACACCCAAAGAGTACTAAGGTATGATCATGTTTTGCTCGTGAGAGAAGTTTAGTCAACGGGTCTGTCACATTCAGAGCCGTATGTATTTTGCAAATATTCTATGTCTACAATACTCTGCATGGAGCTACTCTAGCTAATTGCTCCCACTTTCAATATGTATCCAGATTGAGACTTAGAGTCATCTGGATCGGTGTAAAAGCTTGCACCGATGTAACTCTTTACGACGGGCTCTTTTATCACCTCCATAATCGAGAAATATTTCCTTAGTCCTCACTAAGGATATTCTTGACCAATGTCCAGTGATCTACTCCTAGATCACTATTGTACTCCCTTGCCAAATTCAGAGCAAGGTATACAATAGGTTTGGTACATAGCATAGCATACTTTATAGAACCAATGACTGAGGCATAGGGAATGACTTTCATTCTCTTTTCTATTTTCTGTCGTGGTCGGGATTTGAGTCTTTACTCAATTTCACACCTTCGCAACACAGGCAAGAACTCTTTCTTTGACTGTTCCATTTTGAACTACTTCAAAATCTTGACAAGGTGTGTGCTTATTGAAAAAACTTATCAAGCATCTTGATCTATCTCAATAGATCTTGATGCTCAATATGTAAGTAGCTTTACTGAGGTCTTTTTTTAAAGAACTTCTTTCAAATACTCCTTTATGCTTTCCAGAAAAATTCTACATCATTTCTGATCAACGATATGTTACTCACATATATTTATCAGAAAGGCGGTAGTGTCCCCACTCACTTTATTGTAAATACAGGCTTCATCGCAAGTCTGTATAAAACTATATGCTTTGATCAACTTATCAAAGCGTATATTCCAACTCTGAGATGCTTGCACCAGTCCATAGATGGTTCGCTGGAGCTTGCACATTTTGTTAGCACCTTTAGGATTGACAAAACCTTCTGGTTGCATCATATACAACTCTTCTTTAAGAAAACTATTAAGGAATGCAGTTTTGACATCCATTTGCCAGATTTCATAAAATGTGGCCATTGCTAACATGATTCGGGCGGACTTAAGCATCGCTACAGTTGAGAAAATCTCATTGTAGTCAACACCTTGAACTTGTCGAAAACCTTTTTTGTGACAAGTTGAGCTTTGTAGATAGTAACACTACTATCAGCGTTTGTCTTCCTCTTGAAGATCCATTTATACAATATGGCTTGCCGATTATCGGGCAATTCCACCAAAGTCCACACTGTTCTCATACATGGATCCCATCTCAGATTTCATGGCCTAAAGCCATTTCGTGGAATCTGGGCTCATCATTGCTTCCTCATAGTTCGTAGGTTCATCATGGTCTAGTAACATGACTTCCAGAACAGGATTACCGTACCACTCTGGCGTGGACTGTACTTTGGAAGACCTACGAGGTTGTGTAGTAACTTAATCTTAAGTTTCATGATCATCATCATTAGCTTCCTCACTAATTGGTGTAGGAATCACTGGAACTGATTTCTATGATGAACTACTTTCCAATTCAGGAGAAGGTACAAATTACCTTATCAAGCTCTACTTTCCTCCCACTCACTTCTTTCGACAGAAACTCCTTCTCTAGAAAGGATCCGAATTTAGCAACAAAAATCTTGCCCTCAGATCTGTGATAGAAGGTGTACCCAATAGTTTCCTTTGGGTATTCTATGAAGACGCACTTCTCCGATTTGGGTTTGAGCTTATCAGGTTGAAACCTTTTTCACATAAGCATCGCAACTCCAAACTTTAAGAAACCACAACTTTGGTTTCTTGCCAAACCATAGTTCATAAGGCATCGTCTCAACGGATTTTGATGGTGCCTTATTTAACGTGAATGCGGCCGTCTCTAAAGCATAACCCCAAAACGATAGCGGTAAATCAGTAAGAGACATCATAGATCGCACCATATCTAGTAAAGTACGATTACGACGTTCGGACACACCATTTCGTTGTGGTGTTCCGGGTGGTGTGAGTTGCCAAACTATTCCGCATTGCTTCAAATGTAAACCAAACTCATAACTCAAATATTCTCCTCCATGATTAGATCGTAGAAATGTTATTTTCTTGTTATGGTGATTTTCCACTTCACTCTGAAATTCTCTGAACTTTTCAAATGTTTCAGACTTGTGTTTCATCAAGTAGATATACGTATATCTACTCAAATCATCTGTGAAGGTCAGAAAATAACGATACCCGCCACGAGCATCAACACTCATTGGACCGCATACATCGGTATGTATTATTTCCAACAAGTTAGTAGCTCGTTCCATTGTTTCGGAGAACGTAGTTTTAGTCATCTCGCCCAAAAGGCACGGTTCGCAAGCATCAAATGATTCATAACCAAGTGATTCCGAAAATCCATCTTTATGGAGTTTCTTCATGCGCTGTACATCGATATGACCCAAACGGCAGTGCCACAAATAAGTTGCACTATCATTATTAACTTTGCATCTTTTGGCATCAACATTATGAATATGTGTATCCTATGATCAAGATTCAATAAACCATCACCATTGGGTGTATGACCATAGAAGGTTTTATTCATGTAAACAGAATAACAATTTATTCTCTATCTTAGATGAATAATCGTATCACAATAAACATGATCTTATCATATTTATGCTCAACGCAAACACCAAATAACATTTATTTAGGTTTAAAACTAATCTTGAATATATAGGGAGTGTGTGATGATGATCATATCAATATTGGAACTACTTCCAACACTCATCGTCACTTCCCCTTCAACTAGTTTCTGTTTATTCTGTAACTCCTGTTTCGAGTTACTAATTTTAGCAACCGAACAAGTATCAAATACTCAGGGGCTACTATAAACACTAGTAAGGCACACATCAATAACCTATACATCAAATATACCCTTGTTCAATTTGCCATCCTTCTTATCCACCAAATATTCAGGGCATTTCCGCTTCCAGTGACCATTTCCTTTGCAGTGTAAGCACTCAGTTTCAGGCTTTGGTCCAGCTTTGGGCTTCTTCGCAGGAGTGACAACTTGCTTGTCATTCTACTTGAAGTTCCCTTTCTTTCCCTTTGCCCTTCTCTTGAAACTAGTGGTCTTGTCAATCATCAACACTTGATGCTCTTTCTTGATTTCTACCTTCGTCGATCTCAACATCACGAAGAGCTCGGGAATCGTTTTCGTCATCCCTTGCATACTATAGTTCATCACGAAGTTCTAGTAACTTGGTGATGGTGACTAGAGAACTCTGTTAATCACTATCTTATCTAGAAGATTAACTCCCACTTGATTCAAGCGATTGTAGTACCCAGACAATCTAAGCACGTGCTCACTAGTCGAGCGATTCTCCTCCATTTTTAGCTATAGAACTTGTTGGAGACTTCATATTTCTCAACTCGGGTATTTGCTTGAAATATTAACTTCAATTCCTGGAATATCTCATATGATCCATGACGTTCAAAATGTCTTTGAAGTCCCGATTCTAAGCCGTTAAGCATGGTGCACTAAACTATCAAGTAGTCATCATATTGAGCTAGGCAAACGTTCATAACGTCTGCATCTGCTCCTGCAATAGGTCTGTCACCTAGCGGTGCATTAAGGACACAATTCTTCTATGCAGCAACGAGGATAAACCTCAGATCATGGATCCAATCCGCATCATTGCTACTAACATCATTCAACACAATTTTCTCTAGGAACATATCAAAATAAACATATGAAAGCAACAGCGCGAGCTATTGATCTACAACATAATTTGCAAAATACTACCATGACTAAGTTCATGATAAATTTAAGTTCAATTAATCATATTACTTAATAACTCCCACTTAGACAGACATCTCTCTAGTCATCTAAGTGATCACGTGATCCAAATCAACTAAACCAAGTCCGATCATCACATGAGATGGAGTAGTTTTCAATGGTGAACACCACTATGTTGATCATATCTACTATATGATTCACGCTTGACCTTTCGGTCTCCGTGTTCCGAGGCCATATCTATATATGCTAGGCTCGTCAAGTTTAACCTGAGTATTCTGCGTGTGCAACTGTTTTGCACCCGTTGTATTTGAACGTAGACCCTATCACACCCGATCATCACGTGGTGTCTCAGCACAAAGAACTTTCACAACGGTGCATACTCAAGGAGAACACTTCTTGATAATTAGTGAGAGATCATCTTAAAATGCTATCGTCAATCAAAGCAAGATAAGATGCATAAAGGATAAACATCACATGCAATCAATATAAGTGATATGATATGGCCATCATCATCTTGTGCTTGTGATCTCCATCTCCGAAGCACCGTCGTGATCACCATTGTCACCAGCACGACACCTTGATCTCCATCGTAGCATCGTTGTCGTTCACGCCATCTATTGCTTCTACGACTATCGCTACCGTTTAGTGATAATGTAAAGCAATTACAGGGCGTTTGCATTTCATACAATAAAGCGACAACCATATGGCTCCTGCCAATTGTCGATAACTTCGGTTACAAAACATGATCATCTCATACAATAAAATATAGCATCATGTCTTGACCATATCACATCACAACATGCCCTGCAAAAACAAGTTAGACGTCCTCTACTTTGTTGTTGCAAATTTTACGTGGCTGCTACGGGCTGAGCAAGAACTGTTCTTACCTACGCATCAAAACCACAATGATAGTTCGTTAAGTTAGTGTTGTTTTAACCTTCGCAAGGACCGGGAATAGCCACACTCAGTTCAACTAAAGTTGGAGAAACAGACACCCGCCAGCCACCTGTGTGCAAAGCACGTCGGTAGAACCAGTCTCGCGTAAGCGTACGCGTAATGTCGGTCCGGGCCGCTTCATCCAACAATACCGTCGAACCAAAGTATGACATGCTGGTAAGCAGTATGACTTGTATCACCCACAACTCACCTGTGTTCTACTCGTGCATATAACATCTACGCATAAAACCTGGCTCGGGTGCCACTGTTGGGGAACGTAGTAATTTCAAAAAAAATTCCTACGCACACGCAAGATCATGGTGATGCATAGCAATGAGAGGGGAGAGTGTTGTCCACGTACCCTCGTAGACCGAAAGCGGAAGCGTTAGAACAACGCGGTTGATGTAGTCGTACGTCTTCATGGCCCAACCGATCAAGCACCGAAACTACGGCACCTCCGAGTTCTAGCACACGTTCAGCTCGATGACGTCCCTCGAACTCCGATCCAGCCGAGTGTCGAGGGAGAGTTCCGTCAGCACGACGGCATGGTGACGATCTTGATGTTCTACCGTCACAGGGCTTCGCCTAAGCACCGCTACAATATTATCGAGGAGGACTATGGTGGAGGGGGGCACCGCACACGGCTAAGAGATCAAGAGATCAATTGTTGTGTCTATGGGGTGCCCCCCTGCCCCCGTATATAAAGGATTGGAGGAGGGGGAGAGGGCCGGCCCCTATGGCGTGCCTTGGAGGAGTCCTACTCCCACCGGGAGTAGGATTCCTCCCCTTCCATGTAGTAGGAGTAGGAGACAAGGAAGGGGGAGAGGGAAGAGAAGGAAGGAGGGGGCGCCGCCCCTCCCCCTAGTCCACTTTGGACTAGTCATTGGGGGGGGGGGCGGCCTGCCTCTCTCTCTCTCCCCTAGAGCCCAGTAAGGCCCATATACTTCTTCCCCGTATTCCCGTAACTCCCCGGTACTCCGAAAAATACCCGAACCACTTGGAACCTTTCCGATGTACGCATATAGTCGTCCAACATATCGATCTTTATGTCTCTACCATTTCGAGACTCCTCGTCATGTCCCCGATCTCATCCGGGACTCCGAACTCCTTCGGTACATCAAAACTCATAAACTCATAATAAAACTATCATCGAAACCTTAAGCGTGCGGACCCTACGGGTTCGAGAACTATGTAGACATGACCGAAACACGTTTCCGGTCAATAACCAATAGCGGAACCTGGATGCTCATATTGGCTCCTACATATTCTACGAAGATCTTTATCGGTCAAACCGCATAACAACATACGTTGTTTCCTTTGTCATCGGTATGTTACTTGCCCGAGATTCGATCGCCGGTATCTCAATACCTAGTTCAATCTCGTTACCGGCAAGTCTCTTTACTCGTTATGTAATGCATCATTTTGTAACTAACTCATTAGTTACATTGCTTGCAAGGCTTATAGTGATGTGCATTACCGAGAGGGCCCAGAGATACCTCTCCGACAATCAGAGTGACAAAACCTAATCTCGAAATACGCCAACTCAACATTTACTTTTGGAGACACCTGTAGAGCACCTTTATAATCACCCAGTTACGTTGTGACGTTTGGTAGCACACAAAGTGTTCCTCCGGTAAACGGGAGTTGCATAATCTCATAGTTGTAGGAACATGTATAAGTCATGAAGAAAGCAATAGCAACATACTAAACGATCAAGTGGTAAGCTAACGGAATGGGTCAATTCAATCACATGATTCTCCTAATGATGTGATCCCCTTAATCAAATGACAACTCATGTCTATGGTTAGGAAACTTAACCATCTTTGATTCACGAGCTAGTCAAGTAGAGGCATACTAGTGACATTCTGTTTGTCTATGTATTCACACATGTATTATGTTTCCAGTTAATACAATTCTAGCATGAATAATAAACATTTATCATGATATAAGGAAATAAATAATAACTTTATTATTGCCTCTAGGGCATATTTCCTTCAGCGCCACCCTCAGACCGCCACGCCAAGCCGTTCTTCTGCCAGATCGGCGCGACCCTCACGCAGCAAGGAGCTCCTCCAGGTTGGGCGGCACCCAAAGCCGACCTGACCTTCAACTCGGACGATCACCCCGTCAACACCGCCTGCTCGGGTGCGCTCCTAATGTTTTGCATGCCCACCATCTGCCAGGTGGCCGTCACCAAGACCCTCATCGACGGTGGCGCCGGCCTCAACATGCTCTCGGTGGAGGCCTTCAGCCTCCTTCATGTACCGTTGGAGCGGCTCCGACCCAGCAAGCCCTTCTCGGGTGTCGGAGGCGGTTCCTCCAGCTCCCTGGGGCAGATCCGCCTTCCTGTGACCTTCGGCACCCACGACAACTTCCCCACGGAGCTGGTCAACTTCGACATTTCCCACATCGGCCTCCCATACAACGCCATCCTTGGATACCCCGCCTTGGCTCAGTTCATGGTAGCGACCCATCCGGCCTACAACCTCATAAAGATGCCCGGGAGCAGCGGCGTCCTCATCGTAGCTAGAGATACCAAGGATGCTCTGCTGGCGCTCAAGCTCGCCCTGAAGACAGCCGCGACAGCGCAACCCGCCGGCGCGAACACCTCCAAGGCCAAGGGGGCTGCTCCGACCAAGAAGAAGCAGATGTTCACCCAGGACAAGGCGGAGACCAAGCAGGTACCAGTTGAGGAGGACGGGTCCTCTGGCGCCACCTTCACCATAGGTGCCAATCTCGACCCCGACCAAGAGGAGGCGCTGGTGAAGTTCCTGCACTCGAACAAGGATGTGTTCGCATGGGAACCCAAGCAACTAGCGGGGGTCCCAAGGCAGGTGATTGAGCATCACCTGAATGTGTGCCCTAATGTACGCCCCGTGAAGCAGAAAGCAAGGCGGCAGTCCACCGAGAAGCAGGTCTTCATCGTCCAAGGAACCCGCAAGCTGGAGGCGGCAGGTGTTATTCGTGAGGTTCGCTACCCCGAATCGCTGGCAAAACCCAGTTGTTGTGCCGAAAAAGGGGGGAAAGGAGCGCATGTGCGTCGACTTCACCAACCTCAACAAGGCCTGCCCTCAAGATCCGTTCCCACTCCCTCGCATCGACTGTCGTGGTTCTAAGTCTGACAGTAGAATAGGGGGGTAGGTATGGAGAGGCAAGATCCTAACTATGGAGTAGTTGTACACGCAAGGGATTTACGAGTTCAGGCCCTTCTCGGAGGAAGTAACAGCCCTACGTCTCAAGAGCCCGAAGGCGGTCAACTGGATTATATGCGTATGAGTTACAGGGGTGCGAACCCTTGTGCCTGTGGAGGGGGGTGGCTTATATAGAGTGCGCCAGGACCCCAGTCAGCCCACGTTACAAGGGTGTCATGGGAAACGAACACCTATGGGGCAGGGCCCCTTTTCGGTCCGGCAGAGAGCGGAGGGCGCGCGAAGAGCGGATCGAGGCGGAGCACGCGAGCGATTTTTACCCAGCTTCGGAGCTCTCCGGAGAGATAATACTCCTACTGCTGCTTTGTGGTTGTATTATGCTCTTGCTTGAGAGCGTGGGAGTGTTCTAGTTTCGAATGAGTCGAACCCCCCCTACGTTGCGCATGGGCCTCCTTTTATAGGCACAAGGGGTCACCGACAGGTGGCAATGCAGGCAAGGGTAAAAATGTAAAAAGGATGGTTGGTACAACTGCTATCTACAGTGCCCCCTACCTAACTCTGACGGCAGGGGACAAGAGCATTTAATGCCCGTCTGTGTCGCCTAAACAGTGCAGAAAAGCGACCGTTAGGGGCGCCACCGCTTGCCACGATGGCCTTCTTGTCGTCTCCACTTGCCACCTCGCACCGCTTGGCTGCACAGCTTCCCGCCACGTGCGTCTGGAATGGTCTCAGGGCGACACGTCGACGGGTGCGCTGGAGCATGGGCACAGAGTGGTGGCTTCGCTGCGGCAAGCGCCTTGCCGCGGTTGTTGTCTTGTCGCGCCCGAAAGCTTGTCGCTCGTCGGGTCTTGCCGGGACGCGCGGCGCGTCGCGGCAAGTTCTTTGAAGCGCCTTGGTTGGCCTTCCCGGCAAGCTCCTCTTGCCGGGGCCTTGTCCTTCCCGGCAAGCTTCTCTTGCCGGAGTCTTGTCTTCTCAGTTAAAACACTTTGTTCTTGAATGACATCAATAGGAACTACAGAGGATTTTGGCGAGCACCCGGCAAGCCTTGCCGCGGGACGCTGCGACTGCCCGTGCACAAGTTCGGGACAATAAGGTACCCCTACTTTAGTACACCGACAGGAGCCCCCGGGCCTGGGCCACACACGGTGCCGAGCGCTGTTGGGCCAGGCCCAAAACAGGGCACGGGCACGCGCGGCCTGGGTCCACACCATACCTGACTCCGTATCCACCGCGCCCTCCCGTAACGGCACGCGTCAAACGCGGCGTCGTGGGAGAGATCGTGGGTGATTCTTTATTTGGAAAAAGCGTAACGTTCACCTCCTCCTCTTTATAAGTAGGGGAAACAGGGGCCGTTCCCCCACCTTCGCCACCTGCAGTTGCCTCCTCAGAAATCTCCACCGCTCCCCTCCGCTTCCCAAAGCCGAAAGGGAGCAGCGCTCCGCCGCCCGTCGCCGCCGTCGCCGCCAACGCCCCCGCTCTCCCCACCGCCTCCGCTATGGCTCCGAAGACCGGGAAGGGTGCGAAGTCGGCCGAGGCGCTGTGGCTTGAGGCGCTGCGCAAGGAGCGAGCACTTTTCCCCCCCGAGCTCTCTGCGAAGGAGCTGCGGGAGTGGTTCTATCTCTTCTGGTCGACGGAGACGTGGGCGCATCCGCGTACGCAGGTACTCTCCGCCGAAGCTTCTACCTCGAAACGGTGTCCAAAAGGATACCCCTTCTTCCCATTGTTCTTCTATTGCAGGCTCTGCCCACCCTTTTCTGATTTCTTCTGCGACATCATGAATACCTACGGGTTTCATCTCCTTGACTTCACCCCCAATGCCGTTCTGACCATGGCGGTTTTCGCACATCTCTGCGAGAACTTCGTCGGAATCCACCCAAACGTTGCCCTTTTTCGCCACTACTTCATGCCCCGGGCCGAGAAAGGAGAGCCCTTAGCTGGCGGGATCGCCTGGATCTCGAGAGTCGGCATGAAGGAGGTCTATCTGGAGGGGGAGCTCCGTAGCAAATGGGAGGAGTGGAGAGCAAAGTGGTGTTGGATTGTTGATGAGAACCCGCATCCATTCACCAACTTGCACCAAGCCCGAGTAGTGCGCGGCGGCGATTGGAGCGCCCTGGCGGCGGATGATGCTAGATTGAAGATCGCCACCACCCGGATCTTGCGGCTCAGGCTTGCCGGGCTCACTGTAGGGGCTGTTGGCGCGGACTTTCTTCGCCGCCGCATCGCCCCTCTGTAGGAGAGGGGGAGACCCGCCTGGTTGTTCGGGGGTCCGGCGGATATCATGAGGCTGCGCCCAGGCCTCAATTTTAACTTCACTGTTTTGGAGTTGGACGGGACGCTCAAGGAACTGTTCAAGCACGACCCCAACCATCCTGAGTGGTTCAGGCTGCCGCAGGGCGTCGTCCCGTTGTGCAATAACTCCCAGCTTGACCGCATCCGCGCAATGATGCCGGAGTGCGACTCGCATGGGATTATCCCAACTTGGCAGGAGCCCGCCGACGACGTCGTGCAGCAATTCTTCGACGACTTGGTGGAGGTGGCGATCCGTGTCGACGAGCAGAGGATCCTCACCCGCGACACCACCGACGACGAGATGCGGCATATCGCCACCAGGGCAGAAGAGGTGGCGGCGGCCGCCGCCGCGGGCAAGTTCGGGTTTACTTTAGAGGAGGCAGAGGCAGCCGAGGCGGCAAGCCTTGCCGACCGAGAGGAGCTTGTCGGGGAGGTCGCTGGCGAGGGAGAGCCCGAAGCCGAAGCGAGCGAACCCGCCGGGGGCGCAAGTGGCCAGCCGTCTTCAAGCAACTTGCCGCAAGCGGAGCCCTCAGTGCAACCCCTAGCTCAACCAAGAAGGCGCCTCCGCAGGACCGGAGAAACAGCAGGGCGGCAGACGGGCCAACAGCCGCCGTGCCGCGGGACACGCTCTACCGCGACAAGCACCGTTGCCGCGGGAGCATCTCACGCTGCACCGGCAACTGGAGCGGGGTCTTCTCGGGCCGCCGCTTCCGATCCTGCCGCAGCTCCCGCCAAGCGTCCAAGGGAGCCTACCCCTCCGCCTCGTCGCGCTGAAAGAGTACCAGATTTCGATCTCTCCGCGCTCAGCCCCGACGAGGAGGAAGAAGAGGAGGACGAGTAAGACTTTCTTTCTGTCATACTTATATTTCTTTAATTCTTGCTTTTTCTTGTCTTGTATCTGATCTGCTTTCTTCTGAACCCTGTCCTTTTCCAGGACTCTGGCCTAGAGGGCGGCGAAGAGGGCCAAGGTCCCCGTGGTTGTCATCGAGGACGATCCCGCTGTGACAGTAGAGGACGCGTCCGAGACCACCTTGTTGGACCCGGCAACCTCTCCCCGAAGCAGCCCCCAGCGCAGCCCCCAGCGTAAGTTCATAATTTTACTTCCCGCTGTCAGGCGCGCATGGGTGTTCTTTCCTTGTTGATATCTTGATTGTTGGTTTGCTTGTGTAGGAGCAGAACAGGTTCACCAGGAACAAGCAGAGGTCGCCCCTGAGGTGCTATCTGCTTCCACTACGCCGCCAAGGAATGACTCACCGGCAAGGGAGCGCTCTCCGGCAAGGGACGGGACCAGTGATCCCCCGGTGGTGGAGCCCATGATTATAGAGCGTAGCACAGGTAATCCTTCTTGTCAGAGAACTTCCCTTGGTTCTTCTTCTTCTGATCTTCTTTTTTTTGGATATTTGCTTGACTTTTTCTCCCCTTTCCTGTCTTCAGATCCTCCGTCCGCGGAGCCAATGGAGACCGAGGCCACCGGCAAGGAGAACGTGCGCGGCAATACTGACGATGCCGCTACTACTAAAGAAGAGGCCGGCGCTGATGATCCCGCCGGCGAAGAGGCCGCCAAGGCTGCTGGCGCAGGAGCTGGCGAGGGGTCCGGCGATCGCACTGACGACCCTGAGGGCGCAGGAGCACAAGGTGCTACACCGACCGCCGATCCCTCCGCCGCTGATGCAGCGCCGGGCTCCGAAGAGCCGCAGCCCGACGCCTACTTGAAGGCCGGCGAGGGTGTCTTCATCAAGCTTCCCTGGGCGTCGAGCTCCAGGGCGCCGGTTAAAGGAGAGGCATTTGACGGGGAAGTGCTCGCCTCCGCCGGGCTGACAGTAGTTGACACGCCAAGCAGCAGCAGCGGCGAGTCCGAGGAGGAGCAGCTGCTCCGGAAGCTGGTGTCACTCTACCGCGCCCGACAAGCAAAACTGGAGTCCCGGGAAGCGCTTGTCGCGCAGGCGGGAGTGGACATTGAAAAGCATGCGGAGGAGCTCCAGAGCCGCAACCAAGAGGCCCTCCGGTCTATTGCAGAGGAAAGGGCGCAGCTTGTCGAGGCGCGGAAGGCTTTCCTCCTCGAGAAGGCAGAAGCCGAAGAGCAGCAGCGGCTTGCCGCCGAGGAGATGTCCACGCGAGAAGGCGAGCTGACGCAGCGGAAGGTCAACTTGGACAGCTATGAGGAGGAGCTTGCCGCGCGCGAGGGGACACTTGGCGGGGCCCTCAAGGAAGCGAAAGATGCTGCTGCAGCTGCCGAGGCCGCCAAGAAGGAGCTGGAGGTGAAGGTGACAGAGCTGGAAGCCACCCTCAAAGCAAAGAATGAAGAGCTTGCCGTGCTTCAGCGTGAGCATGAGAAGGACGCCCTTGCCCATGGTGAGCTGCAGGGTCGTCTCTCTGAGAAGGGCAGGGAGCTGAACGCCGCCAAGGACGCCAATGCCGATCTCGAGCTGAAGCTGGCTACGCTGACTGAGACGCTGGACGGCGCCAAGAAGCGGGAGGTGGACTTGAAGCAGGAGCTCAAGGCCAATGAGGCGCTGCTGACGAGGGCCGCCGAAACCCAGAACACCTTCAGGGATACCGTGGAGCTCTGGACGGAGGGCCTCGTCAACATTGCTGCAGTTATTGACGAGGAACTGACGCAGCTGGAACTGGAGGGCTTCGGGTATTCCTCTGACGAAAACCTCCAGCCCAGCGCCAAGCTCACTCTGTTCTTCAAGGGCGTGGCGACGGCTCTCCAGCAACTCCGGGAAAGGATCCCAAGGCAGTTGGCTGACAAGTCACGCGCAATCTGCTCTAGAGTCTTGGAGAAGGTGTTGGTGAAGGTGCTCTTCCGCAATCCGGGCCTCAACCTCACCAACGTCCTCAAGAAGCTGCCGGCGGGTGCCGATCTTGCAGAGCTCAAATCCCTTGTCGCACCCATTGTGGACAAGGTGAATGAAGTCAGGAGGGTTGATGGTGGCCGCGTAGATTAGGCCGCCCATTTTTTTCTCTTTCTTGCCGCTGCCATATATGTCACAGGAACAATCTATTAGAGCGCGGCAAGTCATTTTTGTAATATAACTTTATCTTGGGCAGTATTTGCTATGTTATTCCTTTTACTTGATTCCTTCCTTTGTATGTTTTTACCCTACGCTTTTAGGGAACTTGCCGGACAAGGCACCCTTGCCGCGAGCGCTGAGTGCGGAACATCAGCAGCCTGCTGGCGGTGCTGCTTCCGGCAAGAAACCTTGTCGCAACTAGTCGCAGCACACTTAAGTTGTTGAGCAGACTCGAAACAAAGTAAGGGCGCAACTAGCCGCGAGTCGGTTCCTCCGCGCACAGGTTTTCCATACAAAGCACGGTCGTTCAAGGAAGATAACTTCAGAAATTTTTAAAACTGATTGTGCTCAAACTTTGGCAACTTAGCTTTTCTGTCGTCTGCGTCCCGGCAAGGCTATACTCCTTTGAACGATGCTCAGTCCACACCATTATCTACTCCTCCCCCCGGTGAACTTGTGGGCGAAGGAACCGGAAAGCCATCTTCGGTCTCAAGGCGGACGGCGCCAGGCCTAGTGACTCGTTTCACCCGATAAGGGCCTTCCCACTTCGGCGTCAACTTGTTGGAATTCTTAGCGGATTGAACGCGCCGAAGAACAAGGTCGCCTTCCTTGAGACTTCTGGCATTGACTTTGCGGCTATGGTAGCGGCGCAAAGCTTGCTGATATCGAGCAGCTCGTACAACAGCCTGAAGACGATCTTCCTCAAGGAGCAGCGCGTCATCTTGTCGCAGCTGCTCTTGCTCAAGATCATCATAAGCGAGCACTCGAGGCGATCCGTATACGAGTTCCGTGGGGAGAAATGCCTCTGCTCCATAGACTACAGCAAAAGGTGTCTGGCCAGTGGCTCGATTTGGCGTCGTCCTGATCGACCAAAGAACCACTGGCAGCTCCTCGATCCAACTCCTTCCGCACTTGTGCAGCCTGTCGAAAGTCCTGGTCTTGAGCCCGCGCAGCACTTCAGCGTTTCCCTCTCCGCTTGACCGTTGCTTCTTGGGTGAGCAACAGAAGCGAAGCAGACCTTGGCGCCAAGATCTTGGACGTACTGCATGAAGGTGCGGCTCGTAAATTGTGTGCCATTGTCGGTGATGATCCTGTTAGGGACTCCGAAACGGCAAACAATGGACCTGAAGAACTTGACTGCTGACTGTGCTGTCACCTTCCTCACTGCCTCCACTTCCGGCCACTTTGTGAACTTGTCGATTGTGACATACAAGTACTCAAAGCCCCCGACAGCTCGGGGAAAGGGGCCGAGGATGTCGAGCCCCCAGACCGAAAATGGCCAGGATAAAGGGATCGTCTGGATTGCTTGAGCTGGTTGATGTATCTGCTTTGAATGGAACTGGCACGCTTCACACTTGGTTACTTGTGCAGTTGCATCCTGGAGGGCTGTTGGCCAAAAGAAACCCTGCCGGAAAGCTTTGCCGGCAAGTGCTCTTGCGCCAATGTGATGACCACATATGCCTCCATGTATCTCCGCCAACAGTTTCCGTCCATCTTCCCGGGGAATGCACTTCAATTTCACTCCGTTGAATCTCCTTCTGTACAGTATGTCATCGACAAACTGGTACATACTTGATTGCCGGGCTACTCTCTCTGCTTCTTCTTGCTCTTCGGGAAGTTCTCCTGTTTGAAGAAAACGGACAATCTGCTGCGCCCATGCCGGAGCTTGTGGCTCAACAACAAGGATTAAAGGCACAAATGCTGCTGCGGGAACATTTGCTTCTACGGCAAGAACATGTGGTTCAGCCGGAGCTTGATGTTCCCCGGCAAGCTTGCCGGAGCAAAACTTGTCGGGAGCGTCTGCTTCAACGGAACAAACCTTAGGGCTTGTCGGAGCAGACTGCTCCTCAGCACTCTTGGTGTTGATCTTGGGGACCTTCTTGGCGGCGGCTTCGGGGAGCTCAGCCGGAAAGTAGTCATCGGAAATCAACTTTCTCTTTTTGCTCTGTCCAGTTGATGGTATCACAGATGGTTGAGTCAGCCTAAGCACAAAGATCCCTGGTTCCACAGGTAACTTTAATGCAGCGCATTTTGACAGGCTATCGGGAACATCGTTCTGGGCTCTTGGGACATGTTCCATCTGTAAGCCGTCAAAATGCTCTTCCAACTTTCTCACTTCATCAATGTAGGCTTCCATCAACGGACTCTGATAATCTTTGTTCACTTGGCGGACGACAAGCTGCGAGTCACCCCTGACAATAAGCTTCTTGATCCCAAGGTCTGCCGCGATCCTAAGTCCGGCAAGCAAACCTTCATACTCTGCAGTATTGTTTGTCGCTTGCTTCTTGGGAAAGTGCATCTGGACGACGTACTTGAGGTGCTCTCCGGTGGGTGCGACAAGTAATACGCCCGCACCGGCGCCTTGCAGCGAGAAGGCACCATCAAAGTACATGATCCATTCTTTGCTTGCTTCCTTGGCGGGGATGCTCGTCTCTGGAGTTTCTTCATCAGGTGTTGGCGTCCATTCTGCTATAAATTCTGCCAATGCTCGGCTCTGGATAGTTGAAGTACTCTCAAACTTGAGGCCAAAGCTTGACAATTCCAGTGCCCACTCGACAATCCTGCCTGTTGCTTCTGGGTTCTGCAATATCCTTTTCAACGGAAAGCGAGTGACAACTGTGATCTCATGTGCTTGAAAGTAATGGCGCAGCTTTCTCGAGGCCATGAGAAGGCCGAAAAGCAACTTCTGCACACCAGAGTACCTTGATCTAGCCCCCTGCAGAAGGGAACTGACAAAGTAAACCGGGCCCTGCACCATTTTCTTCTGCTTCTTGTTGTGGCTGCACAGATTCATCCTTGCTGGGATCAGAGCTTGTCGGGGAAGCCCCCTGCTTGGCGCTGGATGCACTTGCCGTGGCCGCTGGCTCATCATCTGCCTCCCTTTCCGCTACTAACGCAACACTAACCACTTGATTGGTTGCCGCTAGATATAGCAGCAACTTCTCTTGTGGTTTAGGTGCGACAAGTATTGGAGTGGAGGACAAGTATCTCTTCAAGTCCTGCAGCGCAGCCTCCGCTTCTGGAGTCCATTTCATTGGACCTGCCTTTTTCAATATTTTAAAAAATGGCAGGGCGCGCTCAGCAGACTTAGAGATAAACCTATTGAGAGCAGCCACGCAGCCAGCAAGCCTTCGTACATCCTTGACGCGCTTCGGTGCTTCGATCTGCTCAATGGCCTTGATCTTGTCGGGATTAGCCTCAATCCCTCGCCGAGACACAAAGAACCCGAGAAGCTTGCTGGAAGGGACTCCAAACACGCACTTCTCGGGGTTGAGTTTGAGATTGATCTTGCGCAGATTTGCAAAGGTCTCGTCCAAATCTTGAATCAGAGTTGTTCTGTCTTTGCTCTTGACCACTATGTCATCCATGTACGCCTCTACATATCTGTGCAACTGTGGCTCAAAAGCTTCGTGAACTACCCTTGCAAATATTGAACCAGCATTCTTTAGTCCAAAAGGCATCCGTACAAAGCAGTATGTGCCACATGGAGTAATGAATGCGGTTTTCTCCTCATCCTCTTCTGCCATGAAGATCTGATGATATCCTGAATATGCATCAAGAAATGAAAGAAAATCACACCCTGCCGTGGAGTCAACAATCTGGTCAATGCGCGGCAAGGGAAATGGATCCTTGGGACAAGCTTTATTAACATCAGTGAAGTCTATACAAAGCCTCCATTTTCCGTTCGCCTTGCGCACGACTACAGGATTGGCCAGCCATGTTGGATGGAGCACTCCTCTGACCAGGCCTGCTGCTTCCAACTTCTTGATTTCTTCTGCAATGAATTCTTGGCGCTCCACTGCTTGTTTTCTGACTTTCTGCTTGACGGGCTGCGCGTGAGGACAGACGGCAAGGTGGTGCTCAATTACTTTCCTGGGAACACCGGGGATGTCAGATGGTTGCCATGCAAACACATCGACATTCGCCCGTAGGAAAGCAATGAGCGCGCTTTCCTATTTAGGGTCAAGCGTGGCACTGATGGTGAAGGTACCACCAGTGTCGTCCTCCTTGGCGGCCACTTTCTTGGTCTCTGGCGGAGCTGCCTTCGCCTTCCTACACTTGCCGGTGGAGCTCGATGGTGTGTCCTCGACGGTAGCGCAGCACTCCGAAGAGGTGCGCTTGCCGGAGTGGGCATCAGAGCTCTTGCCGGACTTAGTCTTCTTCTTCCCCCCAGGAGCTTCAGCGGCAAGTGGTTTGCGTTCGGCTGCGGCTGCTGCTTCCCGGTAGATCTTGTCGGTACAGATAAGGGCATCTTTCTTGTCGCCAGGGATAGAGATGACACTTATCGGATATGGGATCTTTAGCACGTTGTAGGCATAGTGGGATGCTGCCATGAACTTGGCGAGCGCTGGCCGACCAAGTATTCCATTGTAGGGCAATGGGAAATCAGCAACATCAAAAGTGACTTTCTCTGTTCTGAAATTAAGCTCGCTGCCAAACGTCACTGGCAACGTGATCTTCCCCTTCGGCTTGCTCCTTCCCGGATTGATTCCTTGGAAAGTACCAGTCTCTTCGAGCTCGCTGTCGGGGATTTGGAGCTTCTGGAGTACCGCGGAGGAGATCAGATTCAAGCCGGCCCCGCCGTCAACTAGCATCTTTGTGACTTTGAGGTTGCGGATAGTTGGTGAAACCAACATCGACAAGCACCCGACCGCAGTGATGCGATCAGGGTGGTCCTCAATGTCAAACATGATAGGCGTGCTGGACCATTTCAGGGGCTTGCGCGACTCGACTGATGGTTCTGCTGCATTAACTTCTCGAACCCACTGTTTGAGCTGGCGGTGCGAGGTATGCAGAGAAGCACCACCGTCAATGCACAGAACCTCTGCTGCTTTCTGGAACTCCTGCTCGTCGGCCTCATCATCATCCATGTCCTCATCTTCATCCTCATCTTCATCCTTGTCGCGGCCACGGGGAGGCCTGTCTCCTTGCCGCTGCTTGGCCTTGCCGCGGCGTCCTCCCCGGCCGGGACGCTTCTTGCCGGATCCGCCCGTACCTTCCTGGGCTTTTTCCTTATCGCGTCGCTCGTACTCAGCCTTTTGCAGCTCAACGAGCTGCTTGACCTTCTTGCAACTTCGGAGATCATGGCCCTTGGTACGGTGAATCTTGCAATACTGCTTGTCGGAGCTGCCCTGCTTGTCGGCGGCCGCCACAAGTTCTGCTTCCTTGGCGCCACCTCCGTTGCCGGACTGCTCGACAGCTGCCACATCTTTGCCTTTCCTTCTTCTGTTGTTCCGCCACCGGTTTTCTTTGTCGGGGCAGCGTCCTCACTGTCAGACCCCCCTGCTCCTGTGTTCTCTCCGGGGAGTTTTCTTCCTTCTTCAGCACGTGCACACTTGTCGGCCAGGGCATATAGCTCACTGACGTCTCTAATCTTGCACATCCCCATCTCCTCCCTCATCCTGCGGTTTCGCACGTTCTGATGGAACGCGCTGATAACCGCAGCAGGGTGGACGTCTGGGATGTTGCACTGCACTTGGCTGAATCTTTGTATGTACTTGCGCAGGGGCTCTCCTTCCTTCTGGGCGAGCAGATGCAGATCGCTCTCCTGGCCATGAGGCTTGTGGCCGCTTGTGAAGGCGCCGACAAACTGATGGCACAGATCCGCCCATTAGGAGATGGAGTTGTCCGGCAAGTGCATGAGCCAAGATCTGACGTTGGGCTTGAGCACCAATGGGAAGTAGTTGGCGAGGATCTTCTCGTCGCGCCCTCCGGCAGCCTGCACCGCGATGGTGTAGATGCTGAGGAACTCCGACGGATGCAACCTGCCATCGTACTTCTCCGGTACATCTGGCTTGAAGTTCTTGGTACTGGGCCAATGGACTTGCCGCAGCTCACGAGTAAACGCAGGGCAACCTACCGCGTACGGCAAGTCGCCTGGTTCCCCTGGCGCATGCATGTCAACAGCGGGCCCAGCGCGCTGGTCTGATTGACACCGCGCTTCTCTTCGATGCTCGATGCGGGTGCGAGCGTCTTCGTGTTGTCATTCTTGAAGAACTTGGCGTTGATCGCGACGAGCTCGTGGATCTGATGACGCCGTGGAGTCGGTGTCGTGGTTGATCCGGCGAGTCGGCGATCTTGGCCTTCGGGGCGGGGAGTGCACGGTGGTTGCACCTCCACCGGTCTTGTCGCCATCGGCTCGCGTCTGGGCGTCTTGTCGCGGCTTCGATATGCTCGGTTGCCGGGGAGTGTCGCCGTTGGCGAAGCCAATGAGGCTCTGGATAGTGGCCCTCCAATCGTCGATCTTGTCTGCCGTTGGAGGGTAGTCCAGGAGCAGTTGAGCTCGGGCCAACGCTTCTTCTGGAGTCTTCGGTGGCGGCGGTGAACGGCGCGAGGAGCGGGATATGCTCGGACTTCCAACTGGGTTGGAAGGAGCAGTACCCCGTCCAGGCGACCGTACTTCACTCGTGCCAGCATGCTGGCGTGCATGCTGGTCTTGAACGCCCCGAGATCCACCAGCTTGGCCTTGTTCTAATGCGAGTACGGTGCTGCGAGCACCATGACGCTGTCGATCCCGCGCCTCCTGAGATGGGCGCGGTGCGTGTACGGACGCCGAAGTTTGCGGGGCCTTGTCCTTGGATCTGGTAACGACATGAGCTCCCTCGTCGGCGCCCGCTCCTCCGCCGGCGTCTACCCCACCGCCCGTTTGCTCCGGTGGTGGTGGGATCGACGCGGTCGGAGCAGCCACCTCCGAAGCCTTCTTCTTCGGTGGCATGTCGATGAAGATGATGATGAACTGGCTCACGTGAACGCCGGATCGGGTTCACACAACCTCGACGCCCCCTACCTGGCGCGCCAAAGATGTCGTGGGAAACGAACACCTATGGGGCAGGGCCCCTTTTCGGTCCGGCAGGGAGCGGAGGGCGCACGAACAGCGGATCGAGGCGGAGCACGCGAGCGATTTTTACCCAGCTTCGGAGCTCTCCGGAGAGATAATACTCCTACTGCTGCTTTGTTGTTGTATTATGCTCTTGCTTGAGAGCGTGGGAGTGTTCTAGTTTCGAATGAGTCGAACCCCCCCTAGTTGCGCATGGGCCTCCTTTTATAGGCACAAGGGGTCACCGACAGGTGGCAACGCAGGCAAGGGTACAAATGTAAAAAGGATGGTTGGTACAACTGCTATCTACAGTGCCCCCTACCTAACTCTGACGGCAGGGGACAAGAGCATTTAATGCCCGTCCGTGTCGCCTAAACAGTGCAGAAAAGCGACCGTTAGGGGCGCCACCGCTTGCCACGATGGCCTTCTCATCGTCTCCACTTGCCACCTCGCACCGCTTGGCTGCACAGCTTCCCGCCACGTGCGTCTGGAATGGTCTCAGGGCGACACGTCGACGGGTGCGCTGGAGCGTGGGCACAGAGTGGTGGCTTCACCATGGCAAGCGCCTTGCCGCGGTTGTTGTCTTGTCGCGCCCGAAAGCTTGTCGCTCGTCGGGTCTTGCCGGGACGCGCGGCGCGTCGCGGCAAGTTCTTTGAAGCGCCTTGGTTGGCCTTCCCGGCAAGCTCCTCTTGCCGGGGCCTTGTCCTTCCCGGCAAGCTTATCTTGCCGGAGTCTTGTCTTCTCAGTTAAAACACTTTGTTCTTGAATGGCATCAATAGGAACTACAGAGGATTTTGGCGAGCACCCGGCAAGCCTTGCCGCGGGACGCTGCGACTGCCCGTGCACAAGTTCGGGACACTAAGGTACCCCTACTTTAGTACACCGACAAAGGGATTTAAGGTACATTAAGGTCTGGCGTTACTGGTAACGCCCTACATAAAGTGCTATCATTACCATAAAGACTACTTAATAACAGACAATTTGCGTGCAGAGTGACTCTAGGTCTCCTGGTGGTCGAGTGAATGGCTTCGTGGTCGAGTGTCTTCGAGTCCGTCGAGTGGAATCCTTCCAGGTCAACTGAAAGGTAGTTTCTACTATAGATGTCCTTGGGGAGGGTACCTTGGATAGGTCTATGACCCTACCCTAGGTACATGGCTTCATCATTATCCCCTGAATGGATCGAGGTTTGAGTGAGGAAGGAGTTGAGAATTCTTCTGACCCGTTTTTCGTGTTGTGAGTATGTCTTGTTCTGGATCAATGACTTTAAGTGACGGCACCAACTTCTTTTTCGGTCGCCTTGATACATTCTTTGTATCTGTCGAGTGACTTTTCTGTGCTTGGAGATTTCCGAGAGATGGATCTGAGGAAATCTGCGGTCTGACAAGTTGCTCTGCTGTTCGCGGATTTAGCGGGATCTGAATTTCGGGCAGCGCACGAAGCGGAGGAGGCCGTGGTACTCGGATGGGATAAGTCAGGGACGCCTCGATCTTCGCGCCACCTTTTTTGCCACGTATCGTGCGCGCGACTGTTGCGGGATTTGACAGGATCGCCCGGGCCTACCAGTCAGCCACTTGGAAGAGACTTCATATAAGGCGTCGGATGGGTTTTTTTTTGAACAGTGCGCCCTCATTTTCCCCTCCCTCTTCCTCAGATTCACCTGTTGCATTCGCCACCATCCCAGCGCTGTTGCTCTGTGTCTGCTTCACCGGCGACGATGGTGAAGGAGAAGACGGTGGCTTTGGAGCGGGCGAAGAGGCAACGGCGAAGGCGAAGGGGAGGGCGACCAGTCGGGGTGGATCCTCGTTGCGGGCCGGTCTGCCGCAAGGCTGGATCCAGGAAGACTGGATCCGCTCGACCATCCGCCAGTAGGACCTCGACGACCTGGCCAACGAAGGACTGATCCCTCATGGATCAGCGAGGCTTCCGGGGAAGGAGTGGCAGCCGCAGCCTCAGGAGGGTGAGTGCGTCCTCTTAGCTACCCACGTCGACCACGGGTTTTCTCTACCGCCGAATCCTTTCTTTCGGGGATTTCTGAACTTCTTTGGGGCACAACTCCACCACTTCACACCCAACTCTATCGTCTATCTCGCTGCTTTCGTGTCCTTGTGTGAGAACTTCTTGGGTTGTCGGCCGCACTGGGGCCTTTTCAAACACATTTTCACCTGTCGCTCTCAGACGGTGAAAAAGGCTAGTCCGAGTGACGAGAAAACCCAAGTAATCCAGATGTGGAGTTCAGATGAGGAGTAAAAGTGCTTTTCCAGCCATGATCCTTCCCGAGTCAGTCCGAGGGTGGTAGTCGACCTGGTTCTACTGCCAAGACCAGCCGACGCCAGGGCCGTCGACTGGACTCCCTCCTTTCTCCATGGACCAAGTGAACAAGCCGTCCTCTCTGAAGGTGGTCCCGGAGGAGAAGGCTCAGGTTAAGGTGTTGGTAGAGCGTGTAGTCCAGCTCATCCGTGATGGGGTGACTGGCATGGATCTTCTGGAGGTTTTCCTTTGATGGCGCATTCAGCCACTTCAATATCGAGGCCACCCGATGTGGATGTACTCTGGTACCGAAGACACCACTCGGGTCCACCCAGAGGAGGTCGACGATGCCACACTGGAAAGGTGGATGACTGCCATCACAGGGAACAAAGATAACCCCCGTGGAGCCAGGAGGATCCCGCCACTCGACCAGTCTTACGAACCAGACAAGGTCTAATCACTTGCCTCCGACCATAATCATGTTTCCTTCATTCCATTTTGCTACAATTCGGTCGACTGACTTTTGTCTTGTTTGTTGTCTTCCAGGTCACTACCGAGATGTATTCGATGCCCAATGGGGTGCAAGAACAGCCCGAAGAGGAGGAAGGGAGCGGGGGTGAAAGTCAGGAGGAGTGGGAATCCGATGGCGAGGAGGGTGAAGAAGATGCCGGCTCTGATGAGGAAGAGGAGGAGGAAGTCGATCCTCCCCATACTGAAAGACGATCCAAGCTCGTCCATGACCCTGCAGTCGAGCGTGGCAAGGTTGCCGTGCCTGTTGGGCAGTCGACCAAACATCCTCGGACGACCTCTTCGGCGCCGACTGAGAAAGCGCCGAAGCATCCCCGAGCGGCGTCATCAAAACCGACGAAGGCCCTGCTGAAGATGAGGATGGTGATTCCCACTATTTTTGGGTAATGGCATAACTTGTGTTTTCTTGTTTAACATGGATACACTCTTGGTCGACTCGTTCGCTGACCGACTGATTTCTGAAATCGCAGTACTGCTACTTCTGAGACCTCAACCAGACATGAAGATCAAGAAATGGAGGATGTTGTCACTTCCAACCCTGGTATGATCTCTGTAGTTTTGCTTTCGGTCGATAGGATCTTCATTTTTAACTTTATCTTTTCTGTAGCTCCACCTAATATCATCATTGATCTCCCTGATGATGACGATGAGGAGCCATTGAGGCAGAGGAGGAACAGGAAGACGTCTGCTGGCAAGACCGCTCAGGTTGTATCAGCACCTAAGACGCTGGTTCCGGAGGGGGGCAATGTCACTCGGACTACCGTGTCCTTTGCTATGCCGTTGACGAGTGCTCGCCCTTCGTCGTCGAGTGCTGATCCGCCTTCCCTTTTCTCCACCCACCACGTCCCCGAGGACCAAGCAGGTGCTGCTAAAAAAGCTATACGCCAGGCGGGGGTCATGATGGAGCAGGTGAAGGCGATCTGAGACGCTAGCCAAGCGGCTTATGATGCAAGTTCAGCCCTTCAGAGCAATGTCCAGGTTAGTTGATCATCGCTTGTTCTGTTAGGATATGGTACCTGAAAACTTTTCTTTCTGAAGATCTTAGTATCTGTACACCCACTGGGTGTGTCGATTGAATATCTGGATTGGTGGGGGCACGCTGAGTGCACCCACTGGGTGTAGTCCCCGAGACTATGGTGGACTGCTGGCAGTCGACTATAGTCTTTATACCTTGAACTTTTTCTCTTTACTTTCTACTCGATCTGGTCGAATGGAATCATGGAACCAGTGAGGGCACGCTGAGTGCACCCACTGGGTGTAGTCCCCGAGACCATGGTCGACTGCTGGCAATCGACTATGGTCTGAAGAACATTTTTTTAAACTATGGCTAACTGCTGGCAGTTAGCCTTTTTGTCTCTTTTGGTCGACTGATCGACCCGAGCCGATAGAACCAGTGGGGGCACGCTGAGTGCACCCACTGGGTGTAGTCCCCGAGACTACAGTTGAATATTTTGATTTGGATGTAGTCTTAGAAATGCTATGACTTTTCTCTTAGTCACTCGGAAGTGACCTATCTTTGATGTCTGGCAATTGATCTTTCGCAGAAATCTTGCGAGCTTGTGGCTCGTTATAGTGAGTTGGAGAACAAGCATATCCAGCTCGAACTTGATGTGAAGCTTGTCCAGGAGAACTTCACGAAGGCGAAGGAGGAGGCAAAAGGTATGTTTGGTGAGAACCTTGATGACTGCCCTTATTTCTTGTCCATTCCTGAGTCTGATCTCACTGTCATTTTGCAGATAAACTGAAGGATGCTCTGAAGAAGAAGGACCTTGACCTCGCCGAGGCGCAGAAAGCGGCTTCGGACAAGATGAAACTCGCAGAAGAAAAGCTGGCTTCAATCAGCAAACTTGAAGAGGAGAATACCAATCTGAAAGCTGCTCTCGACGCGACCAACAAGGAGGTCAGTCGACTGAAGAATGATAAGATAGCCCTGAGCGACAAGGCTAGCGAACTAGCGGGAAAGAAGAATGATCTAGAGGTTTATCTGGGAGGGCTCGCCAAGAAGTTATTCCTCATGCTTGAAGGTAATCCCTTGTATCCGACTGGCTTGTAATTATGGACTTACCACAAAACTGCTGGCTTATCTTTGGGTTGTGTATACAGAGTTCTGCCAAAACTTTGAGGAAGAGACTGGTCGAGTGGAGACAAGCCTGGATCCCATCAACTCTCCTGTGAAGGATGAAGCCGCCATGAACGTGCTCCGATTGGAGTCTCGTGTTGCTGCTGTGGTCGACTATCTTGCTAGACTGAAGGTTGCAATGTCGCGCATCGACACAACACTCTGGCCGGGGGAAACACTTCAGAATGACCTCGAGTCTCTGATGACTCGACTGAACGAAGTTCCAAGTCGAGTGCAAGAATGGAAGAAGTCTTTTGCCAGGTGTGGTGGTGATGTTGCTCTGTCTCTGGTCCATGTTCACTGCAAGGACGCGCGAGAGGACAAGCTGGCGTCTCTCAAGGTGGCCAATACCAAGAAGAATGACTTCCGATCTTTCATGGACACCTTCATTGCTGCTGCCACTCGGATTGCAGATGGAATCGACCTGGACGAGTTTGTCGCGCCTTCCAGTCCTCCACAGGAGGAGTAAAAACTTCTATGCTTGATGCCTTAAATTTGCCTCGGAATGCCGAGTGGTTTGTAACCGGTAAACTTTAACAGGCTTGGTGCCTGAGCACTTCTGGATCCGTAGGATGCTATCTGAACTTGGTTTGCCGTTGAATATGTTTGCATTTGTCTTCGAGCGAACATTGTTCTTCGCTCGGAATATATGCTTGTGCTTGTGATGCACTCTTGCAGGTAGGAATGAAGCACAGATTGCAGTCGACTTGCGTCCTTGCAGATCGGGATGGAGTGCACATTGTATTTGTGGCGGAGCTCTGAAGGGGAAGGTAGCAGTCGACTTGCACCTCGTCATCCTTGCAGAGCGGAATGAATCTCATACTTAGGCTAGCACTGGGCTGCAGCTAAGCCCCCGAGTGGGATGTTTGGTCTCCACTCGGTAGGATTTTCAAAAACTTAGGCGAGCACTGGGCTGCAGCTAAGCCCCCGGGTGGGAGGTTTGCTCTCCACTCGGTAGGATTTTCAAAAACTTAGGCGAGCACTGGGCTGCAGCTAAGCCCCCGAGTGGGAGGCTTGCTCTCCACTCGGTAGGATTTTCAAAAACTTAGGCGAGCACTGGGCTGCAGCTAAGCCCCCGAGTGGGAGGTTTGCTCTTCACTCGGTAGGATTTTTTGTGACGTACCTCCGAAGGAGAAGGTAACAGTCGACCTGCACCTCGTCCTCCTTGCGGGGCGCATATTGTATTTGTGGCATAGCTCGGAAGGAAAGGTAGCAGTCGACTTGCGCCTCGTCCTCCTTGCGGAGCGCACATTTTATTTGTGGTGTAGCTCGGAAGGAGAAGGTAGTAGTTGACCTGCACCTCGTCCTCCTTGCGGAGCGCACATTGTATTTGTGGCATAGATCGGAAGGAGAAGGTAGAAGTTGACCTGCACCTCGTCCTCCTTGCGGAGCGCACATTGTATTTGTACTTAGGCGGGTACTTGGACTGCAGATAAGCCTCCGAGTGGGAGGCTGGCTCACCACTCGGCAGGATTTTGTTAAACTTAGGCGAGTACTTGGACTGCAGCTAAGCCTTCGAGTGGGAGGCTGGCTCACCACTCGGCAGGATTTTGTTAAACTTAGGCGAGTACTTGGACTGCAGCTAAGCCTCCGAGTGGGAGGCCTGCTCACCACTCGGCAAGATTTTGTTAAACTTAGGCGAGTACTTGGACTGCAGCTAAGCCTCCGAGTGGGAGGCTGGCTCACCACTCGGCAGGATTTTGTTAAACTTAGGCGAGTACTTGGACTGCAGCTAAGCCCTCGAGTGGGAGGCCGGCTCACCACTCGGTAGGATTTGAAAGTACTTAGGCGAAACGGATTCGCAGCTAAGCCCCCGAGTGGGAGACTGGCTCACCACTCGTCAAGGATTTTTTTTTACAAACTTAGGCGAAACGGATTCGCAGCTAAGCCACCCACTGGGGGACTGAGTAACAACAATCACTAGGAAAATTATAACACTCTTGTCTTTGATAAATAAACTACAAAAGTACTTTTATTACATCTCATCCGAGTGAATACTTAAGTATAAAAGGGGCGGAGCAGCTTCGTGTTCCATGCTCGGGGCTCGTCAATCTGGTGACCGACATTGTAAAGGCGGTACGCCCCGTTGTGGAGAACTTTGGTGACGATGAAGGGACCTCCCAAGTAGGAGCAAGCTTGTGTGGCTTCTGCTGATCCACTCGGAGAACCAAATCTCCTTCTTGGAAGGCTCGACTCTTCACATTTTTGGCATGGAAGCGACGTAAGTCCTGCTGATAAATGGTCGATCGGATTATGGCCATCTCTCTTTCTTCTTCTAGAAGGTCGACTGTGTCCTGTCGGGCTTGCTCTGCTTCATCTTCAGTGTAGAGTTTGACTCGAGGTGCGTTGTGAAGCAGGTCACTCGGCAGGACTGCTTTAGCTCCATAGACTAAGAAGAACGGAGTTCTCCCAGTCGACCGATTAGGTGTGGTCCTTAATCCCCAAAGTACTGACGGAAGTTCGTCGACCCATGCACCAGTCGCGTGCTTGAGACCGCGCATCAGTCGGGGTTTCAGCCCTTTGAGAGTTAAACCATTTGCTCATTCTGCCTGTCCATTCGACTGGGAGTGAGCAACTGAAGCATAGTCGACTCGTGTGCCCTGAGATGTGCAAAAGGCTCTGAATTTGTCGGAATCGAAGTTTGACCCATTATCAGTGATGATGCTATGTGGAACTCCATATCTGAATATCAACTCCCTGATGAAGCTGACAGCAGTGCCGGCATCAAGATTCTTGATGGGTTTAGCTTCAATCCACTTAGTGAACTTGTCGACTGCCACCAGCACATGGGTGAAGCCGCTTCTGCCTGTTCTTAGTGGCCCAACCATATCCAATCCCCATACAGCGAAAGGCCAGACGAGTGGAATGGTCTTCAAGGCTGAGGCGGGCTTGTGTGACATATTGGAGTAAAATTGACATCCTTCACACTTGTCGACTATCTCCTTTGCCATTTCATTTGCTCTTGGCCAGTAAAATCCTGCTCGGTATGCTTTAGCCACAATGGTTCGAGAGGACGCATGATGGCCACAGGTCCCCGAGTGGATATCGTCAAGGATTATCCGACCTTCTTCTGGCGTTATACATTTTTGACCAACTCCAGTCACGAGTGATGATCTGTACAACTGTCCCTTTATCACGGTAAAGGCTTTGGATCGGCGGACGATCTGTCGAGCCTCTTCTTCATTCTTTGGGAGCTCTTTCCTTAAGATATATGTGATGTACGGCTCTATCCAGCCAGGAGTGATGACCAACGCTTCCATGATCAGGTCGACCACCGCTGGAACTTCAACTTCAGTCGGATCTGTGACACTTTTTGGCTGCGGAGCTTCTTCGATAAAAGGATCTTCCTGAACTGATGGAGTATGGATATGTTCCAAAAACACATTACTGGGAATGGCTTCTCTCTTGGAACCTATCTTTGCCAAATCATCAGCCGCTTGATTCTTCAGTCGGGGTATATGATGGAGCTCTAACCCTTCAAATTTCTTCTCAAGCTTTCTTACTACATTGTAGTAACCAGTCATGGCTGGGCTTCTGACGTCCCACTCCTTCATCACCTGATTGACCACCAAATTTGAGTCGCCATAAACCATAAGGCGACGGACGCCGAGTGAAATGGCCATGCGCAACCCATACAAAAGTGCTTCATATTCTGCTTCATTGTTGGAGGAATCAAAGTGGATCTGAAGCACATATCTGAGCTTATCTCCTCGGGGGGAAACCAATACCACCCCAGCACCGGAACCATTCAACATCTTAGACCCGTCAAAGAACATGGTCCAGTGCTCCGAGTGAACTTGAGTCGGTAGTTGCTGTTCAATCCACTCGGCGATGAAATCTGCTACTGCTTGGGACTTAATGGCTTTCTTTGCCTCAAACTTGATATCAAGGGGAAGGAGTTCAATCGCCCATTTTGCCACTCGACCAGTCGCATCTCTGTTGTGCAGAATCTCTGCAATGGGGCGTCGCTGACGACTGTAATGGAATGATCAGAGAAATAATGAGCAACCTTCTTCATGGTCATGTAAATCCCATATACAAGCTTCTGATAATGAGGGTATCTTTGCTTCGATGGGGTCAACACTTCGGAAAGATAATATACTGGGCGTTGAACTTTGAAGGCTTTCCCTTCTTCTTCCCGCTCGACCGTAAGTATTGTACTGACGACCTATCCTGTGGCTGCAATGTAAAGCAACAAAGGCTCTTTGCTGATTGGAGCAGCAAGCACCGGCTGGGTGGAGAGCAGAGCTTTTAGCTCTGCAAACGCTGCATCAGCTTCTGGAGTCCACTCAAACTTGTGTGACTTCTTCATCAGTCAGCAAAGAGGCAATGCCTTTTCACCGAGGCGAGAGATGAATCGACTTAACGCGGCCAAGCATCCAGTAAGCTTCTGGACATCGTGCACACGCACGGGGCGTTTCATTCGGAGAATAGTGCCAACTTTTTCTGGGTTGGCGTCGATTCCTCGTTCAGAAACGAGAAAACCGAGTAACTTTCCGCCAGGAACTCCGAATGTGCACTTTGATGGATTAAGCTTGATATAATACCTCCTGAGATTGGCAAATGTTTCAGCGAGGTCAGTCAACAGGTCGGAACACTTCCGTGATTTGACCACAATATCATCCATGTATGCTTCCATGTTCTGACTGATTTGAGTGAGTAAACACTTCTGAATCATCCTCATGAACGTGGCTCCGGCATTCTTGAGGCCGAATGGCATGGTGACATAGCAGAAGCACCCGAATGGAGTGATGAAAGCTGTTTTGATCTCGTCGGGTCCATACAGACGGATCTGATGGTAACCGGAAAAAGCGTCTAAAAAAGACAGGCGCTCACATCCCGCAGTCGAGTCGACTATTTGGTCGATGCGGGGAAGAGGAAAATGATCTTTTGGGCAGCCCCGATTGATATGTTTGAAATCAATGCACATGCGAAGTGACTTGTCCTTCTTGGGGACCATGACGACATTGGCGAGCCACTCGGAGTGGTAAATTTCTCGGATAAACTCCGCTGCAAGGAGCCGAGCCACCTCCTCGCCAATGGCCTTTCTCTTCTGGACGGCGGACCGTCGAAGATGTTCTTTGACAGGTTTCACCTTTGAGTCAACTCGTAGACGATGCTCAGCCAGCCCCTTGGGAACACCCGGCATGTCAGCAGGCTTCCATGCGAAGATGTCCCAGTTCTCACGGAGGAACTGGATGAGTGCTTCTTCCTATTTAGAGTCGAGTGTTGTGGAGATATGAGTCGGAGCAGCACTGGGGTCGATCGGGTGAATGTGAACGGGCTTCGTCTCACCAGACGACTAGAACGCTGACTCTGTGGCGGGCTTCTTGGCCCGCAATAAATCACTCAGATCTGCATTTTTCTGGTATTCCTGCAGCTCCACCACTGTTATATGAGCATCGGCAATCTTTGAGCCCTTCTGAAAGCACTCTTCTGCCTTTTTCTGATTGCCAGTGATGGTGATCACACCCTTGGGACCAGGCATCTTCAATTTGAGGTACACGTAACATGGTCGAGCCATGAATCGTGCATAAGCTGGCCTGCCCAAAATAGTGTGATAAGCACTCTGGAAATCCACAACTTCAAATGTTAACTTTTCTTTGCGGAAATGCTTTGAATCGCCGAAAACCACATCAAGAGCAATTTGGCCGAGTGGCTCAGCCTTCTTCCAAGGAATGACTCCATGGAAACTCATGTTGCTGGAACTGAGTCTGGACATCGGAATGCCCATTCCCTTCAGCATCTCCGCATACAATATATTCAGGACGCTGCCACCATCCATCAGAACCTTAGTCAGTCGAGTACCTTCGACGACTGGGTCGACCACCAAAGCTTGCCTCCCAGGGGTGGCTATGTGTGTCAGATGATCAGACTGGTCGAACGTGATGGCGGTCTGAGACCATTTCAGATAACTGGACATCGCCGGAGCAACCATATTCACCTCACGGTTGATAACTTTCAATCGACTTTTGCTCTCAACATCAGCAAAAATCATCAGGGTGGAATTGACATGGGGGTATCCTCCATCACTATCCTCTTTGTCCTCAACCTTGTCCGACTCCTTTTCCTTATCTTTGGGTTGTTTCCCCTGAAACTGTTGGATTAAGAGTCGGCACCGGCGAGTGGTATGTTTCGGGTAAATGAAGTTACCCTCCTCGTCTTTCTTCGTGTGGATGTGGCATGGCAAATCCATCATGTTGTTTCCTTCCTTGTCCTTCACCTTCTTGGGGTTCCAAGATCCTTTGGGTTTCCCTTTAAACTTGCCTTGAGTCACGGCCAAGGCTTCTCCAGGAGCAGCTGGCTCGGCTTTTCGCTTCTGCTTCCGACTGGAGTTCCCTCCTCCAGTTTCATGAGCAGTCGGCTTGTACTTGCCACTCCGGAGTCGATCCTCTTCTTCACCATTCGCATATTTGGTGGCAATCTCCATCATTCGACTCAGAGTCATGTCTCTGGTCCGACCGAACTTCAAACTTAACTCCCTGTTCTTAACGCCTTCCTTGAAGGCACAGACTACTTGGTGATCAGATACATTCTCCACCGTGTGATGCAGTGTGATCCACCTCTGGTTGTAATCTCTCAGAGTCTCATTCGACTTTTGCATGCAAACCTGCAGCTCTGTCAACCCTGCTGGTCGCTTGCAAGTTCCTTCAAATGTCCTGACAAACACTCGGGCAAGATCTTCCCAAGTGTAAATGCTGCTAGGTGCCAACTGATTCAGCCATGCTCTGGCCGAGCCCTCCAACATAAGAGGTAGGTGTTTCATGGCCACCTCATCATTGCCGCCGCCAATCTGAACAACACTCGGTAGTCCTCAAGCCAAGTATCGGGCTTGGACTCACCAGTGAACTTACCAACTCCAGTCGCCAACCTGAAGTTGGGAGGAATCACCGCGGCCCTGATGGCTCTACTAAAACACTCTGGTCTTGAGACATGAACTCTGCTGCTGGTGGGCACATCTCTATCATGGCCTTCTCAGTGAGCTCTATTGCGGTCGACCAAACCCTGAACGATAATGGATCTCGCATCAAAGCCTGGTTCTCTGGGGTCGACTGGAACCCTTCGTCCAACACTGTGTTGGCGTCTGTCATCTTGCTGTCGAGGGGCGTACGACCCACCCCTTGGGGGAGGAGTGGGCACTCGACGCCGATCATCGCGATCGAATCGGCCGTCATACTGATCACGTCGACCTCCACGTCCCTCATGCCGCGGGGGCGATCTTGGGCTATGGGCTGACTGGACTGTATTCGCAGTGACAGATCTGCTGTGAATCCTATTACGCGACTGCGATACAGCTGAATTTTGATCTCCTACTGCCCGGAGTAAATCTCTGATCTGCATCAAGCCTCTGCCAGCCTCTGACTAAGAGGGCTGAATCGACTCTGCTATATGGGCTGCAGCTGCTAGATTCTAAATCGGGGTTCGATATACCTGAGTCGGTGGTGGAAAGAGCTGACGTCGACTGGAGTCTGGTACTCGTTGCCGCGCACGCTCGTCGAGTGCTCGTTGGAGGTTCTCCAGTCGAGTGCGCTCAGCCAAGTTGGCCAAACGCGCGTCCTCTAGGGCGCGAGCCTCGGGGGTTTCTCCTACGATAGGAGTATGCAGAGCATCCATGTTCCAGCGGCGAAGATCTTCCCTTTGCAGCGAAGTGAGTGGCTCGGGTTGATACTCCTCTTGGACCTGCGCTGGGTCGCCTCCGCCGTCCCCTCCGTCGGTGCGGGGGAAGCCGGGAGGACTACGCAGTCCATTGACCATCAGGACCTCCGCCGCTGGATCACTGTTGTCGCACTCGGATGCAGTCTCTACGGAGCCAGTCGACAGATCGAACAGGCCGTAGAGAGATCCGTCGGGCTCGATCGCCGCGACTTGGGAGGTGGCCGACTGGCGGGCCGCTGCGTGCCTCACCCACCGCTGAAGCCTCGACCGACCGGAGCGCTTGTGTTGGCGGGAGACGGGGAGGGAGGATGACGCAGAGGTCGACCAATACGGGGCCAACGGTTGCCGCAGCAGGACGCCGCGGACACATGCGCGAAAGTGTGTCGCCCCACGGACTGGGAGCGCGTCGATGTCGAGTGGAGCCTCCTGGAGCCAAGCGGAGTCGTCGGGGATGAACGTGAGCGCGCCGAGACGGATCTCGCGGCCCTCAACCAAAACTCCGCCAGAAACCATGATGAAGCTGATCGGAACAATCGCAACTTCTCTAATAAGTCACTAAGACACCTGCCCCAAGGTGGGCGCCAACTGTCGTGGTTCTAAGTCTGACAGTAGAATAGGGGGGTAGGTATGGAGAGGCAAGATCCTAGCTATGGAGTAGTTGTATACGCAAGGGATTTACGAGTTCAGGCCCTTCTCGGAGGAAGTAACAGCCCTACGTCTCGAAGCCCGAAGGCGGTCGACTGGATTATATGCGTATGAGTTACAGGGGTGCGAACCCTTGTGCCTGTGGAGGGGGTGGCTTATATAGAGTGCGCCAGGACCCCAGCCAGCCCACGTTACAAGGGATTTAAGGTACATTAAGGTCTGGCGTTACTGGTAACGCCCTACATAAAGTGCTATCATGACCATAAAGACTACTTAATAACAGGCCGTTTACGTGCAGAGTGACTCTAGGTCTCCTGGTGGTCGAGTGAATGGCTTCGTGGTCAAGTGTCTTTGAGTCCGTCGAGTGGAATCCTTCCAGGTCGACTGAAAGGTAGTTTCTACTATAGATGTCCTTGGGGAGGGTACCTTGGACAGGTCTATGACCCTACCCTAGGTACATGGCTTCATCATCGACCAAATCGTCGACTCCACCGCCGAGTGCGACCTGCTGTGTTTCTTGGATGCATTTTTGGGCTATCACCAAATCAAGATGGCGGTAGAAGACGTGGAGAAGACGGCTTTCTTGACCCCATGGGGGTGTACTGCTACACCTGCATGCCGTTCGGGTTGCGCAACGCGAGCGCAACCTTCGAACGGCTGATGCACATCGCCTTAGGCCGGCAGCTCGATAAAAATGCAGAGGCTTATGTCGACGACATTGTGGTGAAGTCTTGGGAGGCAAAGACCTTGATCCAGGATCTGGAAGAGACCTTCGCGAGCCTCTGCAAAGTGGACCTGCGACTCAACCCGGAGAAGTGCGTGTTTGGCATTTCTTCCGGTAAGCTTCTGGGCTTCCTCGTGTCCCACACAGGGATCGAGGCCAACCCAGAGAAGGTTAAGGCGATCGAAGACATGAGTCCACCGCAAACCCTCAGATAAGTGCAGAAGCTCACCGGACGTGTGACTGCGTTAGGACGCTTCATCTCCAAGCCGGGGGAGCGCGCCTTGCCTTTCTTCAAGCTGATGAAGAAGAAGGGCCCGTTCGAATGGACACAGGAGGCCGACCAAGCGTTTCAAGACCTCAAGAAGTACCTGACCAGCCTCCTATGATGGTGGCACCACGCCCTCTCGAGCCCCTGGTGCTCTACCTCGCCGCCACACCCTACTCCGCCAGTGCAGCTCTAGTGGCGGTTCGGGAAGAGCGCCAGACAAAGGCTGCGTCAGGACCGGCCACGGCCTCGGCAGACGGAGACCAGCCCCAACAGGAAGATGCCCCTAGGGCTGAAGAGGCCGCACCAGGCAGCCAGGTGCTGGGAGCCCGTTGTCTCAGGAGGCGCCTAACCCTCCGGAGGGCACGGACCTCGTCAGCACATTCACCCTCGTCGAGCATCCGGTGTATTTCATCAGCACGGTGTTGCGGGATGCAAGGGCATGATACCCCATGCCTCAAAAGCTCTTCTTTGCACTGCTGGTGGCCTCGCGTAAGTTGTGGCACTACTTTCAAGGTCACCCCATCAAGGTCGTCTCGGCCTACCCATTGGAACAGGTACTCAGGAGTCCCAACTCCGCTGGAAGGGTCGCCGAGTGGAACATTGAGCTGCAAGCGTTTAAGTTGGAATTTAGCACAACCAGGGTCGTCAAGGGAGCCGCACTTGCAGATTTTGTGGCAGAATGGACAGAGGCGCCAGGCTCAAAGCAGGTGAAGATCGGTCACTTTCCTCAGGAAGTGGCACCGGATGGCTGGGTCATGTACTTCGATGGAGCATTCTCGCGGCACGGCACGGGGGCTGGTGCAGTGCTTATATCCCCCACTCAGGACAAGCTCTATTACACCGTGCAGCTCTGTTTCCAACATGGCGAGAAGGTCTCCAACAACATTGCAGAATATGAGGGCCTCATAGTAGGCTTGAAAGTTGCAGTAGCACTGGGGGTGAAGCACCTCATCATCAAGGGTGATTCACAGCTCCGCGTCAACTTCTCCAACAAGGTGTACGAGCCGAAGGACGAGCACATGGAAGCGTATCTTGCAGAGGTGCGCGGGATGGAAAAGCAGTTTTGGAGGCTGGAGTTGCAGCATGTGCCCCGTGACACCAACCAAGAGGCTGATGACATCGCCAGGAGGCATCCAGGTGGCTGCCTCAGGAGCCTGGCATTTTCGAGGAACGGCTCTTCAAGCCATCGGCAGTGCCGTCACTGTCAAGCACAGCGCAGCCTTGGGAGGAACTCCCTCAGCCACCTGCCACAGGGGCCCCGGCCTGTGGCCCAACCTCGGGAGCACGCTTACTCCTGGTGCTGGAGCCTCAAGAGGGATGCGGGACTACGGAATTCAAGGACTACCTGATGCAAGGGACGCTGCCAGAGAAAGAGGAGGACGTGGAATGCGTGGCCCGGCAGGCCACGGCCTACTGCATCCAAGACGGAGAGCTCTACCAGAAGCGGCCAAATGACCTTTCCCTACATTGCATCTCTAGGGATCAGGGGAAGGAGTTGCTGGCTGACATACACAGTGGAGATTGCGGACACCACTCGTCGTCATGGACCCTCGTCGGTAAGGCGTTTCGCAGCGGGTTCTACTGGCCTACGGCACTCAACGACGCAATCGAGCTGGTGAAGGCCTGCGAAGCCTGCCAATTCCATGCCAAGCAGATCTATCAGCCAACTCAGGGCCTACAGACCATCCCACTCTCATGGCCGTTCGCGGTCTGGGGACTGGATATCTTGGGCCCGTTTCCTCTTGCGCCCGGGGCTACCACTACCTCTACGTCGCCATAGACAAGTTGACCAAGTGGGCGGAGGTGGAAGCCGTCCACACCATCCCAGCTGGTTCTGCAGTCAAGTTCATCAAAGGCCTTGTGAGCCGATTCGGGGTCCCTAATCGCATCATCACTGACAACGGTTCGCAGTTCACTAGCAATCTATTCAAAACATATTATGCTAACCTTGGAACGCAGATATGCTATGCTTCGATGGCACACACCCGGAGTAACGGCCAGGCTGAACGCGCCAACGCAGAGGTCCTGAAGGGCCTCAAAACCAGGACCTTCAAAAAGAAGCTAGAGGCCTGCGGCAAGGGTTGGTACGACGAGCTCCAGTCCGTGTTGTGGTCCATCCGCACTACCGCCACCAAGTAAACTAGCGAGATCGTTCTTCCTCGTCTATGGAGCAGAGGCGGTCCTCCCTCACGAGGTCAGGCGTCGCTTCGCGTGGGTCCTAGCGTTCAATGAAGCGCAATAGGACGCCATGCGGGGGATGGACCCCGTGCTGGGGGAGGAGCACCATCGAGAAGCCGCACTACGAGTAGCAAGATACCAGCAGGCGCTGCGGCGGTATCATTGCCGCAACATCCGCCCTAGGACTCTCGAGGTAGGTGACCTCATACTTAGGCGGGTGCATCTAGAGACTCGGGAAGGGGTGCCCATCCCAAACGCTTGGAACATGCAGTACCTCCGGAAGTTCTACCCTTGAAGAAAGGCCCAGTGCCTGTGAAGAAGGCCCGGTGGCTGTGAAGCTCGCCGCCCAAAAAAAGGCCCGGTGCCTATGAAGCTCGCCGCCCAAAAAAAGGCCCGGTGCCTGTGAAGAAGGCCCAGTGCCTGTGAAGAAGGCCCGGTGCTTGTGAAGCTCGCCGCCCAAAGAAAGGCCCGGTGCCTATGAAGAAGGCCCAGTGCCTGTGAAGCTCGCCGCCCGTGACACTCTCACGTAATAATGAGTTGGGGTTGTACATGCCCCGGAGTCTCCGGAGTGCCGCCCTCGGGCCTCGGGGGGCTCCAGCCCATGCCTACTGGCAGCACTTAGCTCCGCGCTGGTGAGAAGACGTCAAAAGACTAGACTAGGTGTCGGACGCGGCTTTTCATTTGCTTTCCGCAGTTGGCTTGTTCCCCCTCGTTTGAAAATTTATTGAAGTTGCTTCTAGTGTTGTTTGCCGTCTTCTGCCCCTGTTCTCTGTTTTCGGCTTTTGTCTAGCTCGCTCTCTCTCTCTTGCAAACCTCGTGAGGGGGCTGCGCGGGCGCCCTCGTGAGCCCTCTCTCGCCTGGTTTTCGCGAGGCTCCCTCGTTCAAGTTCACAACGGGAGCACCTCTCCTAGTCCATGCCCCTCGGGCATCGCAACACAGAGCACCGGGCCATAGCCGGCAACCCTCGCGGCCAAGGTTTGGAAATGATTCTCCCAACTGATCTTTGCAGCTCTTAAGGCGCCCGACGAGGCCTCTAGCAGGTACCTCGCAAGGCGAAAACTACTACAGACATCCCGAGTTAAGTTGTTCCTACGCGCAGGCACATAACCATGACACCATAACACAGCACGGGGACAATAAGTGTAGCACGATAATTAGGGGATCATAGTCTATTGCACGCCCCCACGGGGCTCCATACTTCTCTCTCTCAACGCAGGAAAAGGAGAAAAACAAAATAAAGACAGCGCACAGCTCGCGAGAAGGGATCTGCGTCATCCTCCTGAGCTTAATCAGACTCCACCTCGCGCTTCACCGGGGCGCGGCGACGGGATGACCCGCTACCACCCTCGAAGTGGGCGCAGCGGCGTGGTGGCTGATCGCGGCCACCACTGGAGGAGCTGTCGCCGGAGGAGGAGCCGCTGAAGCTCGACGAGCTGCAGTCGCCACCGGGAGCGGGTCCGCCTTAGCCCTCGTCACGGCCGTTGCCAAGGCCAAGCACCTCGTCGCCGTCATCGTCTTCAGGGCAGCACCCAGCGCGGCGGCCATCTTCTCCGAACACCCTCACGTAGAGGGTCGCATCGCCGTCGTACTTAAAGTGGAGGGTGCACCGCCTACCCAGGCCATGCGCGCGGGCAAACGCCGGCCAGCCCCGGGCCAGGGCCACGTTCCCGGTGACGGAGATCTCCACTGCAACCCAGGAGGCCCTGCTGCAGCAGCCGTCCACTTGCAGCCAGAGCCCGCCGGGGCCAGCGGCCGGCAGTTCACCGGCGAAGAAGCGAGGGAGCTGGAGCTAGTTGCCGGTCGGGTTGTCCGACCACACAACAAACTCCGGCAGCACCTCCGCCGAATGGAAGCACGGCCGAGGAGGCCGCGCAACCACGGCACGCCTCCCTCCACCGACTGGGCTGCCTCGATACAGGCGGCCGCCACCGCGTGAAGGGCCACCACCGCGACCACGAGAAGCCGCAACGGGAGTCGCAGGATGCTTGCGGGGACGGCCGCGGCCGCGCTTGGGCGGAGGAGAGCCAGGCCCTTCCTGGCGAGCCTTCCCCTTCATCGCGGCCGAGAACCTCTTCACGGGCACCATGGGATGCTGCAAGCAACCGGAGCAAGGTGGGAGAAGAAGCAGGCGGGACAAGGGAAGATGTGCAATGGGGGCTTCCGCCCCTCCCCATTTATAGCCCAAGGGAGGCCAACCATCGGCCTCCATGATCATAGGTAATGATGACTCTTTTTGCATGCAGCAGGGACTCGTCAAATCGGGCAGTTGCCGAGGCAGTGTCAGGAAGCGGAGACGCCCACGTCCAATCAACCGCCACACGGCGACCAAGGCTGCAAGCTGTTGGGGCCCGCAGTGCTCCACACTTGCCCTTTGGCTTCGCCGCTAAGCCAAGTCCGAGCGCGCCTTGGGCCCGGGGGCTACTGTCGGCGTCCTGGGAACGGGGGTCCCCAGACTTGCCTGCCTGCGGCCTGCAGCGTGGCTCACCAGTGGCCCAGTACGACCCGTCTTCAACAACAAACGCTCAAGACCATCGCGAGGGGCCAAGCCTCGCGGGGCGGACGACACAAGGCCTCCTCAGGGGCGGCCTCACCAGACAAGCTCGCGAGGAGGCGGAGAGATCAAGGCGAGGGGTACCTCGCGAGGTGCTCGTGACGTGAGCCATGACGATCAAGACCAGGCGGGCGCCAGCCTGCACAGTGTCCTCGTTTCCTCTTTGGTGCAAAGGGGGCAAGCGCAGGCGCGGAGTACCAAGGCATCAAGCAAAGGTTTTCATATCGGTGCAATGAGACCAAGACTAGCAGAGCGGCAGGACGGAGGTCACCATGGAGCCCAAGACGGCGTCATCACCGGTGCCTTTGGCAGTCGAAGACCACCTTTAGTCAGGATAGCTTGTACCAGCTGTCCCCTTACAAAATGGCCGTTGTTGGCTCCCCTCCCGCTCAATATTTGGGAAGAGGACCAGTGCCTCTATAAATAGGGCTAGTCACCACAGTAGAAGAGAGAGAGAATCTCATCTACAGCCAACAGAGACAGATCGACTCCTCTCCAAGCACATCACCACAAGAACACCTCTTGCGAGGTTGTCCTTCCTCTGTACTGTTCATCATCAGCCCAAGAGGCAATCCACCACACCACACACTGGATTAGGGTATTACACCACAACGATGGCCCGAACCAGTATAAACCTTGTGTCTCTTGTGTTGTTCATCGTGCTAGCTTAGAATCGCGGCGAGGTTGTGGGCATGTTTCGGTAGGGAGAAGATCTTCGCGCACACCCCAAAGTTCGAACCTTAAGGGTTTTGTCGGAACCCGATATCCGACACGAGGGGTTCCTCTGGGACAATGGAGTCATCGTCACCAAGGCTAACATCGTCTTCGGAGATGGGTAAGTAATTAATATCTCTCCAAATCCTCGTGATCAGCATGTTCGGGGCTGTATTGACCCTCTTCTCTTTCATCCTGCTCGAACACAAGCTCGACGGGGTGATTGGGGTCTTCGGGGTTGTCCGAAGTGTCATTATCTCTTGTGCCAGTATTGCTTTCCCTTGCCCTATGCGATCGTGAGTGGCACCGCTGACGCTGGCGTTTTGGTGGTTCATCGACGGGCTTGTCCTCATTTGGATCTTGAGTGCCATTGTCGTCCTTCTTCTCAGGCGTATCCACCATGTATACATCATAGGTCGAAGTGGCCATCCAACGCCCCGTGATGGACAGGTTGGATCTTGGCTCAGCCTCGACATCATCGTCCATGTCATTGATGTCTTTGGAGTCATAGTCTAGCATGTTAGTTAAAATCCTCGACAGTGGCTATTAAGTGGGTGGTCGGTGGAATGTAAAATTCCCTACTCTCAGCCCCCAGTCCAAGCCGAGAGTAGTTCGGAGGTGATACTTCTGTGATGATGAGAGATCGCATTAAGTCCAGCATTTCGTTTAAGAGCGAAAACCGGACAGGAGTCTGCGGATCTGCGGAACTAGGCTCGGTGATAACCACTTGGTCGAGCCCGATGGACACAGACCTCGAAAGTTCAGAGTTGACGTCCAGAGGCGAGTCCGGCTTCCCGATGGCAGCGAGAGTCCTGTTTGAGTCCGGGTCCGCCGATGGCGCGGACGCATCTGGGCCTCCGGCTAGAAGCTCCTTGATGGGAGAGAGTCCGGCGGGGTTCACACTCCCGTCTTCGGACAAAGCGGCCCGGCCTGGATCTAAGGCCAGGGCGGTCATGAGAGTTGACCCTGGATGGGATCTGACAGTGGATCCGAGGGCCTTCTTCGTACAGGTGGGGAGCACCGGCCGAGGCCGTGAACCCCTCGAAGATCAGATCTCCTCGGATATTAGCAATGTAGTTGAAACTTCTAAACCCGATCTGGTGACCAGGGGCGTAGCTGTCGACCTGCTCGAGGTGACCGGTCTAGTTGGCACGTAGCACGAAGCTGCCAAACAAAAAGAGTGGACCAGGGAGAAAGGCCTCCCCGAAAACAAAGCGAGCCATCGATCCTTCTATTGACAACACAATGGAACTCTCAATGAAAGCACCAATTTCGGTGTCAAAACTGGTAGATCTCGGGTAGGGGGTCCCGAACTGTGTGTCTGAGGATCAATGGTAACAAGGGACGATGGGGACGCAATGTTTACCCAGGTTCGGGCCCTCTTAAAGGAGGTAAAACCCTACGTCCCACTTGATTGTATTCAATGGGTATAGGGGTTACAAGACTTGATCTACCTCGAGATCGTAATGGCTAAACCCTAGCTGTCAAGCCTATGGATATTTTGATAGCCTCTATGGACTAAACCCTCCGGTTTATATACACAAGGAGGGGCCTAGGGTTGTAGAGAGTCAGTTTGTGGGGGAAGGAAATAACATATCCGGACATCAAACTTGCCATCCACGCATATAGGAGTCCTACCCGAACATGGGGGAAAGTCTTCTGCTTTTATCTTCACGGCCCATCAGTCCGGCCCATATCAAATAGTCCGGACACCCGAGGACCCCCTAATCCAGGACTCCCTCACCCCATTCCATTACTGGGAACGGAAGTCTTACAGGAGATAGGAAAAGGAAAGGAAAGTGAGTTCAATGCACTATTGGAAAACTCACTGCAACCGTCCGACATCGAAATGACTGCTATGGGGCGAAAACCTAGCAACACCATGATCAAACTAGCCCTATTAAAACACAGGGAAGCAGTGGTTCAGGGCGCAAATAAAGTCCACAGCATGGCAAAAGCAACAAGCTAAGATGAGCTACCAATAACGCTAGACAAAAGCAAAGCTCCGGGCAGATTGCACGACCACCAACGAACTCCAGCAACAAGCACCGCCAAAGTTCAGATTCAGCCTTCTCTAATTGGCTTATGGGCTGCGTCACATAGCCTCAACAAATGCATCATCCCTGCACAGATCATCTTGGTTGCACTTTGCATCATCTTCGCATCGCCTTCTTTCTGGAGACCTGCCCAATACAACAAAAAGGACCAAGCGGTAAACACAATCTCAAAAGTAGCTCGATTTTGAGCTAACAAAATAGCCCAAGTAAAAGCAACTAGACCCATTGTTGGGAATATTCCCCACGAGATGACCCGGCTATGAAGAAATGACCCGGCCTAGAGCACATCGGCTCATGGGTAACCTCGACCCGCCGGATCAATGCAAATGACAGGCCTAGAAGACTAGGGTGTGGCTTGATGGAGGTCGGCTCGAAGGAGGCGTTTGATGGGCTGGCTTGTCGAAGGCCCAAGCGTGAAGATTCTCCTTATTTCGGAGACAAGTAGAAAATAGAGTAAGACACAGGTTGTAGTACGACCCGGAATCTATTATAAACCTAGGGACTCGACCTATAATATAAATGGGAGCCCCTAGGGCAAAAAGACTTGAGTTACAATCAATCGAGAGCTAGGTTAGCGATTTCGCATCCTTGTAATCGGGATTTCCAACAACGTCAATCAAGCAGGAAGTAGGTCTTTACCTCCACCGTGAGGGGCCGAATCCGGGTAAACTCGTGTCCTTCGTTCCTGATCAACCCCTCTCAAGCGGTCACCTAGTTGCGATGGCCTCGAGGCTTAGTCCTTTCACGAGGACATCTATCGTGACAAAACCACGACATTTGGCACCCACCATGGGGCTCACGCATGGTGGTGCTGAGTTCTTGGAGGGCGCTCTCCCAGGGATCGAGGGATACACGATCGGATGGATAGCAAAGAGTCGTCGAGGCAAGCTCTACATCAATGATTCAGACCGGGGCCCGAGGCTGACTCAATTGAGTACGTGTACCAGGTCCCCTTCGACAAGATCAACGTCTTCATCAGCGTACCCGGCCAATATAGTCTCGAGCCGGACATCTCCTCCAACATCATTGAGCCGGCTTGCCGCGCTAGACCTGGCCGGACTCACGCTTTCATTGGTTTCACTCATGGAGTGGATCTAGCGGGTAATTCCGCATCTGGCGGCGACACGCTTGTCTACTCCGACGGCGAGTCCTCAGTTGGCGATGCCGAGTCAATTCTTCCACTTTTTGATGATAAACTCGGGGGTTATTCCGATGACGAGATTGGTCCAGAGGCCTTTGAGCCGCCATGACATGCGGCGGTTTACATGGCCAGAAACCAGAATCAGAACTTGGCTGGTACTACGGTGGCTCAAAACTCCACTACTGTTGGGACGTGATAGGGACTGGCACCTTAGCGTCGGCCCCTGATGCCGCCAGCTCAGGCCAGACGCCGGTTCAAGCCTTGGCAGAATTAATGACCACGTTGGAGACCCTGCGGGCTTCTCTAGTGACTGTAAAGAATCAGGCTGAACACAACGCTAAAGTGGCGAAACTTCACGAACAGATGGCCAAGGTTCAGGAAGATATGAATGCCGAGAATGTCCGCATGGCTGAGGTACAAGCTCATATCCTTAGGGAAACTTAGCGCATGTAGGCGGAGACACTTCACCTCAATTTTTGTCAGCACGAAGTGGACGCGATACACCAGAGGAGGCATCAGAGCCACTTGCCATATGGTTACGCGGGAACACATTTATTTTATACGCCGCCAGGGGCATCCATCCCAAGGGCAGGGACACATACGCCAGACGGGGCACCTGTCATACACTGATTGGCATAGGTTCTGCCCCCTAACACAACCCCATTGCAGCCACGACCGACTCATCAACACACGCCGGCTCAACCGTGCCCGGTGGAGCCTGCTCGTTTCCAAACCCCGACGGGACATTACTCCAATCTGGTGGATAACATGCTGGGAGTGAATCAAAACCTTGCGGCGATCCCAATCACTGGAAAATAGCCTAGTGGAGGTTGAAGCCTGGAACGCTATTGAGATGTTGAAGACTGCGGTCACCCAACATGCGAACTACTCCTACGGCCAGCAGAAACACTCCACCCCTCACCCAGGTCACAGCAGGAGCCAGCACGCCGAGTCACCAGCGGTTTCTAGCAGCGCGTGTCAGCACCGCGAGCATTGCTATTTCTTGAGCTTGCATTGGTTTTTCCCTTTAAGAGGAAAGGGTCATGCAGCAAAAGTAGAGATAAGTATTTCCCTCTGTTGAGAACCAAGGTATCAATACAGTAGGAGATACAAGCAAGTCTCCAATATATGCACCTAGACAAACAATCAAACACTTGCACCCAACGCGATAAAGGGGTTGTCAATCCCTTCATGGTCACTTGCAAAGGTGAGATCTGATAGAGATAGATATAAAAGATCACAAAAACTTAAAATAAAATAAGAGTAAGCAAAATATTTTTGGTATTTTTGGTTTCTCGATATGAAAATATAAGATGGAAAATAGACCCCGGGGCCATATGGTTTCACTAGAAGCTTCTATCTTGAAGGCAAATGATACGGTGGGTGAACAAATTACTGTCGAGCAATTGATAGAAAAGCACAAAGTTATGACGATATCCAAGGCAATGATTATGAATATAGGCATCATGTCTGTGTCAAGTAGACTGACTCCTGCCTGCATCTACTACTATTACTCCACACATCGACCGCTATCTAGCATGCATCTAGAGTATTAAGTTCATAAGAACGGAGTAACGCCTTAAGTAAAATGACATGATGTAGAGGGATAAACTCAAGAAATATGATGAAACCCCCATATTTTTACCCTTGATGGCAACAATACAAATACGTGACTCGCTACCCCTACTTTGTCACTGGGTGAGGACACCGCAAGATTGAACCCAAAACTAAGCACCTCCCCCATTGCAAGAAAAACCAATCTAGTTGGCCAAACCAAACCGATAATTCAAAGAGAAATAAAAAGATATCAAATCGTGCATATAAGAATTCAGAGAAGATTCAAACAATTCATCGGATCTTGACAAACACACCGCAAAAGAAGATTACATTGGATATATCTCCAAGAACATCGAGGAGAACATGGTATTGAGGATCAAAGAGAGAGAGAGAAAAGACATCTAGCTACTAGCTATGGACCCGTAGGTCTGTGGTAAACTACTCCCGCTTCATCGAAAGGGCAATATAGTTGATATAGAAGCCCTCCATGACCGAATCCCTCTCCGGCAGGGTGCCGAAAAAGGTCCCAATATGGGATCTCACGGGTACAGAAGGTTACGGCGGCGGAAGAGTATTTTGGTGAACGCTTCTAATCATTCGGGACTATTTCTGAATTTATAGGCCAAAGATTAGGGCTGGAGGACTCCCGGGGGGCCCACAAGCCAGGGGGCGCGTGCTACCTCTTGAGCATGTGTTGGTTTTCCCTTGAAGAGGAAAGGGTGATGCAGCAAAGTAGCGTAAGTATTTCCCTTCGTTTTTGAGAACCAAGGTATCAATGCAGTAGGAGGCTACACTCAAATCCCTCGTACCTGCACAAACAAATAAGAACCTCGCAACCAACGCGATAAAGGGGTTGTAAATCCCTTCACGGCCACTTGCAAAAGTGAGATCTGATAGAGATAATAAGATAAATATTTTTGGTATTATGATATAAATTGGAAAGTAAAGATTGCAAAATAAAATAGATCGGAAACTTATATGATGGAAAATAGACCCGGGGGCCATAGGTTTCACTAGTGGCTTCTCTCAAGATAGCATAAATATTACGGTGGGTGAACGAATTACTGTCGAGCAATTGACAGAAAAGTGCATAGTTATGAGAATATCTAGGCATGATCATGTATATAGGCATCACGTCCGCAACAAGTATATCAAAACGATTCTGCATCTACTACTACTACTCCACACATTGACTGCTATCCAGCATGCATCCAGAGTATTAAGTTCATAAGAATAGAGTAACACATTAGGCAAGATGACATGATGTAGAGGGATAAACTCAAGCAATATGATATAAACCCCATCTTTTTATCCTCGATGTCAACAATACAATACGTGCCTTGCTGCCCCTGCTATCACTGGGAAAGGACACCGCAAGATTGAACCCAAATCTAAGCACTTCTCCCATTGCAAGAAAGATCAATTTAGTAGGCCAAACCAAACAAATAATTCGAAGAGACTTGCAAAGATAACAAATCATACATAAAAGAATTCAGAGGAGATTCAAATATTGTTCATAGATAATCTTGATCATAAACCCACAATTCATCAGATCTCGACAAACACACCGCAAAAAGCATTACATCCAATAGATCTCCAAGAAGATCGAGGAGAACTTTGTATTGAGATCCAAAGAGAGAGAAGAAGCCATCTAGCTAATAACTATGGACCTGAAGGTCTGAGGTAAACTACTTACACTTCATCGGAGAGGCTATGGTGTTGATGTAGAAGCCCTCCGTGATCGATTCCCCCTCCGGCGGAGTGCCGGAAAAGGCCCCAAGATGGGATCTCACGGGTACAGAAGGTTGTGTCAATGGAAATAGGGTTTTGTGATGCTCCTGGATGTTTTCAGGGTATATGAGTATATATAGACGAAAGAAGTTGGTCAGGGGAGCCATAAGGGGCCCACGCGGGTGGGGGCGCGCCTACCCCCAATGGGCGCGCCTCCCTGCCTCGTAGCTGCCTCGTTGCTTCCTTGATGTCCACTCCAAGTCTCCTGGATTGTGTTTGTTCCAAAAATGATTCTCCCGAAGGTTTCATTCCGTTTGGACTCCGTTTGATATTCCTTTTATGCGAAACACTAAAATAGGCAAAAAAAACAGCAATTTGCACTGGGCCTCCGGTTAATAGGTTAGTCCCAAAAATAATATAAAAGTGCATAATAAAGCCCATTAAACATCCAAAACAGATCATATAATAGCATGGAACAATCAAAAATTATAGATACGTTGGAGACGTATCAAGCATCCCCAAGCTTAATTCATGCTTGTCCTCGAGTAGGTAAATGATAAAAACAGATTTTTTTGATGTGGAATGCTACCTAACATAATTTTCATTGTAATTCTCTTTATTGTGGCATGTGTCGGTGTCAAAACCGGCGGATCTCGGGTAGGGGGTCCCGATCTGTGCGTCAAGGCTAATGGTAACAGGAAGTAAGGGACACAGATGTTTACCCAGGTTCGGGCCCTCTCAATGGAGGTAAAACCCTACTTCATGCTTGATTAATATTGAAGATATGGGTAGTACAAGAGTATTTGTACCACGAGAACGTAGAGGCTAAACCCTAAGAGCTAGCCTATGATGGTATGATTGTAATTGTGATCGGCCTTCTAAGGACCAACCTCTCCGGTTTATATAGACACCAGAGAGGGCTAGGGTTTACATGGAGTCGGTTACAAGGAAGAAAACACAATATCCGGATCGCCAAGCTTGTCTTCCACGCAAAGGAGAGTCCCATCCGGACACGGGCCGAAGTCTTGAGTCTTGTATCTTCATGCTTCAATAGTCCGGACGTTGTACACAGTCCGGCTGTCCGGATACCCCCTAATCTAGGACTCCCTCAGTAGCCCCTGAACCAGGCTTCAATGACGATGAGTCCGGCGCGCAGTCTTGTCTTCGACATTGCAGGGCGGGTTCTTTCTCCGAATACTCCAAAGTAATTATCGAACACTTGAATCGTGTCCGGATCCACAAAATGATCTTTACACACTGCTGTAGAGAGAATGATATTTCACAAAAGCAATCTGCTGACAACTTTTTCAGATGACGTGACATGTCATTACGGTCGGATCATTATTCGAACCATTTTCCCACAACTAGCTACAGCGCATATTGCGAGGCGGTTTCTTTGACACGTCTTGTCAAAGCAGAGATCGTGTCCCCTTATCACGGGGTTCTCATCAATACGGGTATGGGTAATCCCACCACGCCATCAATCGTGGCGCTTGGGAAGCAAGCGATTCCCAACGGGCAAGTGGGGAGGTGCACCGCTTTCGGCGCCTCTATAAAGGGATAAGATTTCCCCATTTTCGCCCACGCCTTCTTTCTCCCTTGCCCACTCTTTCCCCCTCGAGCTCCAGCGCCCAAGCCCAAGTCTTCTCCGCATAGCTGAACATGTCCGGAGCAGGAGGCAAGTGGGTGGCTTCCACCGTCAAGGAGAAGCACGTCACAAATCTTCGGGCGGTCGGATACTTGACCGCGGACATAGCGCACCGACTACCGGACGCCGGGCAGGTCATTCCGACCCCAGGACCCCACGAGAGGGTCGTGTTCGTTGCCCACTTCATCCGTGGACTGGGATTTCCACTTCATCCTTTTGTCCGCAGGCTTATGTTCTACTACAGGCTAGATTTCCATGATCTAGCCCCGAATTTCGTCCTCAACATCTCGGCGTTCATCGTCGTATGCGAGGCCTTCCTCCGCATCCGGCCTCATTTCGGCCTATGGCTGCAAACCTTCTGCGTGAAGCTGAAGATTGTAAGCGGACAGCAAGCGGAGTGTGGAGGGGCCATGGTGGGCAAGATGCCTAACGTCACCTGGCTGGACGGTTCCTTTTCGGAGACCGTAAAAGGGTGGCAATCGGGGTGGTTCTACATCACCGAGCCGCGCGGCGCCAACTGGGCGGCGGCCCATGAGTTCCGATCCAGAGCCCCCATGCGGCTCACCTCCTGGGAAAAGAAGGCCCTGTCCTGGGGCGAATCCATAGAGCTGACCGGACTCCATACCTGCATCAAAAGCATGAAGGACAAGAACATCAAGCTTGTCAACGTGATCCAGGTCATGCTCGTTCGCCGGATCCTGCCCTGCCAAAGGCAGGCATTCAATCTGTGGGAGTTCGTCCCGGCCGAACACCAGACGCTCTGGAAGCTTTACAACATGATGCACAAAGGCGCATGGAAGGTGTTGTTCAAGGCCTCCGAAGTACCTCCTCCCACATCCGAGGACCGCGAGCTTCACGCCGTGCGACCTCCTAGTAAGGTGAGTTCTCAGACTACCACCGGATTTGGTTCTTCCCAATATATTCATGGGGGACCCTTAAGTAGTTATGCATATTTGTTTAGGATTATGTGGAGACAGCGGAGCAGGTTTACTGTCCGATTCCGCTGCCAGAAGGCCCAGCTGATGCTCTCCTAACGGAGATGCTGGTCCCGGCGCCGTATAAGGTGCCGGAGAAGAAGGCCGAAAAGAAGGCCCCGGGGACCCGAAAGGGTCTCCGCCGTAAGGTTGTGCCAGAAGCTTCGTCCGAAGATGACGAGGCACACTCCTCCCACGAAGGGGAGGAAGAAGAAGAAGAGGAAGACGCCCCATTCGGAAGGGATGAGGGGCCCGGGGAGGCGGACCAGGGGGCCGGAAAAGGCCCTCGGCGTAAGGCCATCATACCCACGTCGTTCGATGACGACGAGACAGATTCCTCTCGCGGAGGCGGGAGGAACCAAGAAGAAACTCTACCTCCCCGTACTGGGGAGGAGACAAAGAGAAAATCTGCCCCGGAGGGGGAGGCTAGGGCATCCAAGAAGGGAAAGGTGTCCCTTCCGGACTACTCCGCCACGGCCGCTCACAGCGAGGAGGGGTGGCTGCCCAGGGGGAAGCCCCCAGTGCGATCGTAAATGTCCGCACTTTATCATGACTTCACTCCATAGCTCTTTATAACGCCGAACATATATGCAGTCCGGACAGGGCTCACCCTGAGGGATCTTCCTCCGGGTCCCTGAGTGATTCGGAGATGAATTCGCTTCCGGCGGCCACTACTCCTCAGCCCGCGGATGACCCGGAGGTGTTGTCTCGAAGGATCCCAGAGCGGGGGGAGGTGACTCTGGAGATGCCCCAAGGCGGGATTCCAGGTGTCGGACACGTGGGGTTCAAGATCCCCGCAGATCGTGTCACTGAGAGCCACAGTAGGCCGGGCTCTCAGCCGAACACTGTCCCGTAACCCTCAATGGTTCCGAACTCAGGCGGACAACCCTTCGTTAGGGAGGGCGAGCCGTCTGCATCGAGGACTTCGGTTGCGCCCGAGGCACCGGATTGTCTGCTGGAAGCGCTTCGCGGCGCTTCCATGGATGAAGAGCACCGTACTCTTATGAGTGCGGTGATTCAGAAGGTTTCGTCCGCCAAGAGCGGACTAACCGAAGCCTGCACCAGCCTCCTTACAGGTTTTGAGGTAAGCAATAAATGTGTATGAAATTACCACCCAATAGGTAGTAGCCCCTGATACTCTGTTTGGTGTTCGGAAAGTAAAACCAAACGGAGGTCAATTATAATCCGCAGGAGTCTAATAATTAATATTCATGTGAATAAGCAGGCTGTGCTGCTTGCTGCTGCTGCCCGCACCGGCCGAGGTTGCCGAACTAAAGCGGGACCTGGAGCAGGCGCAGGGAGAGCTCGGCCTCATGAAGAGGCAGCTCGAAGAAAACAAGGGTAAGTGATTCCCCGCTCTTATGTATTTACGGATAGACAAAATTGGTTAGTCTAACGCCGAAGCGTCGTGACTGTGTGACAGGGGCCACTGCCGAAGTGGCGTCCCTGAAGAAAGCGTTGTCCGAGGCCGAAAACAAGGCGGCCTTGGAATGCCAGGAGCGCGAAAAGCAAAGTGCTAGAGTGGGCGAGGTACAGCAAGAGCTCCGGGACCTTGGCAAGAAGTACGAGTCCGTGGAGCATGATCTGAAGATGAAAGAGGCCGAGCTTGCGAAGGCCTTGGTGAGTATGAAAGACGCCAAGGCCGAAGCCAAGAAGGCACAGCAGGAAATCCAGGAGGCCAAAAACATAGCAGCGGGTGAGAAGTTCTTTATGCAAAGCAAACATGTGGAGGAGGCGTTTCTTTTACTTACTCGAATTCGGAGCTCTCTAGGGGCATTCGCAGATCTGCCACGCAGCGTATCAGACGTTGCGGAGTTCTACCGTGCCCAGGAGGGGAGCTTAACGGAGAAGCTGTTCTGGTCCCAGTATGCTGGGGCCGAACACCCAATGCCTCTGAGTGACCAACTGAAGCAGTTGGTCGAACTCCACAGGGCGGCCAAACTGGCTATGAAAGGTTTCATAGTCCGGATGTGGCCTGGTGAGCTCCTGCCCACTAGCTACTTTCGCTTGATCAAGCGGATGGTGGATGCCTGTCCGCGGCTTGAAGTGATCAAGCGATCTGTTTGCATAGAGGGTGCCCGCCGGGCCTTTGGCTGCGTCAAGGTGCATTGGGGCAAGCTGGATGCAGAGAAGCTGGTGAAGGACGGGCCGCCAGAGGGCAAGGCGCATCGCCATCCCGAGATGTACTATGATGGCGTTATGAAGGGTGCTCGTCTCGTGGCCAATGAATGTACCAGGGACACCATTTTAGAATGAATTCACTTCTGTCATGTTTGTAATTTAAAGACAGAGTTACTTGCGCTATGTAGCGCCTTTGTTATTTAAAATATTACCTTCTGTGTGGCTGTTTATAAAATTCTGAAAGTAGGCCAGTCGTCGGCTTCCGCCCCCACGTAACTAGTACTGGGATGTTCGTGGAAAACCCGGACACTCTTTATCCAAATGTTTGGTCCCTTAAGGAGGTGTCCGGCGCAGCGAACAAGGCAATCAGACTATGTGGCTTTATAACTTTCACTTAGCCATAGAAGTCTATAATTTTAAATTTCGGCGAAGCCCCTAGAATCCGGAAGGCCGAATTGGGACGCTATACACGCCTAGATCGGACGAAGCCGATTTATCGCCTAAAGCGGAAAATCTTTAAGGATTTTAGGACCTCTCGAACAGCGACCAGCTCTCGCCACATCATGCCGGTCAGTTTTCGGCTTTCTCTACTAAGGTGCTCGTCCGGAAGAACCGGGACACAATCGCAGTAGTTCTCCCTGCGCTACCTTAGCCGATATAACGGAACATAAGGTACCAAAACAAGGGAGCCGGGCTAACCCAACTGTAGACCCAAGACATGATTCGGAGTTGATGCATATAGTGCTATAAGTTCGGGGTGCCACACTATTGAAAGTGTTCGGGGTTGTATTGTCGTATTATGGGGTGTCATAAGAAGCCCCCGGCAAACTGACCGTACCAAGGTGTACGGATGCAATATCAAATAAACATTTATGAGAAAAATGCTCAAATAAGAATAGTAAGTTGACGCTATATATGATCTCCCATTGATGAATAATACGTTTAAGCATATGTTTACAATAGATGCATTAAGCGGAGATAAATAGGACTATTTGACATGTCCTATCAAGGGGCAGGCTGTGTACAGATAGATAAAGCAGGTATAATGATCGTAAATAGATTCCACCTGGGTATTTCCTTCTGTGCACAACGCCTGTTGCCTCCTTGGTTGTCTCTCCCATGTAAGTCCAGCGATCCGGCTGTGCTGAGGATGCTGCGCTAAAGCGATGTCCTGAAAGGTAAAAGGGAAAGATTATGAAGGTATTTGGCGGTTACCCGCACTATTGACTGAGTTGTTGTTCCGCCTCCGCCTATGCCCATGGTATCTTGAGTGCGTAATTGTGTACGCGTGGCATGAATGCTTCTTTGATGGGGCTTGAGCGGAGGTCGGACTGCTAATCACGCTCTTGGCGTTCCTGATGATCCTATTGCAGGGTGCCCCGGACTCGCTTGATGGTGCTTGAGGTTGTCGTCGCTGGATTGGTGGTTTGCCGGAGGAGGCCGCATTGTACTTCTGCCGCGAGGGATGCAGTATGCTCTTCTGTACGGAGAGAGCGGTCCATGTTTCCGTTGACTGTTATGACCCAGCGCGGACCTGTCATCTTGAGCTTGAGGTATGCATAATGTGGTACCGCATTGAATCTAGCAAATGCGGTTCATCCGAGCAGTGTGTGGTAACCGCTACGGAAAGGGACGATATCGAAGATTAACTCTTTGCTCCGGAAGTTTTTTGGGGATCCGAAGACCACTTCCAATGTTATAGAGCCCGTACAGCGGGCCTCTACTCCAGGAATTACAACTTTAAAGGTGGTTTTGGTGGGCTTGATCCTTGAAGGGTCGATGCCCATTTTGCGCACTGTGTCCTAATAAAGCAGGTTCAGGTTGTTGTTGCCGTCCATAAGGACTCGTGTGAGGTGGAATCCGTCGATGATTGGGTCTAAGACCAATGCGGCTGAGCCGCCGTGACGGATGCTAGTAGGATGATCCCTATGATCAAAGGTGATCGGACAAGCTGACCATGGGTTGAACTTGGGGGCGACTGGCTCCATCGCATAGACGTCCCGTAGTGCTCGCTTCCATTCCCGCTTGGGGGTGTGAGTGGCGTAGATCATGTTGACCATTCTCACCTGGGGAGGGGAATTTCTTTTGTCCCCCCATGTTCGGACGTCGGGGCTCTTCGTCATCGTCGCTGTGCAGCCCCTTGTCCTTGTTTTCGGCATTTATTTTGCTGGCCTGTTTGAATACCCAGCAGTCTCTATTGGTGTGGTTGGCTGGCTTGTCCAGGGTGCCATGAATTTGGCACGAGCGCTCCAGTATGCGGTCCAGACTGGACGGTCCCTGATTATTTCTTTTGAACGGCTTTTTCCGCTGACCGGACTTGGATCCGCTGAATCCGGCGTTTACTGTCGTGTCTTCAGTGTTGTCGCTGTTGTTCCGTCGCTTATGTCTGTTGCGTCGTGGCTTGTCGTTGTTATCGCGGACATCCGAAGTGCCGGAATGTGGCGCGGTGCTACTGCGAGCCAACCAGCTGTCCTCGCCCGCGCAAAAGTGGGTCATTAGTGTTGTGAGAGCTACCATGGACTTGGGTTTTTCCTGGCCGAGGTGTCGAGCAAGCCACTCGTCACGGATATTATGCTTAAAAGCCGCCAGGGCTTCGGCGTCCGGACAGTCAACTATTTGGTTCTTTTTAGTTAGGAACCAAGTCCAGAATTTCCTGGCCAAATCTCCGGGCTGTTGAGTAATGTGGCTCAGGTCATCAGCGTCCGGTGGTCGCACATATGTGCCCTGGAAGTTGTCGAGGAATGCGTCTTCCAGGTTCTCCCAACTGCCAATGGAATTTGCTGGCAGGCTGTTTAGCCAGTGTCGGGCTGGTCCTTTGATCTTAAGGGGGAGATACTTGATGGCATGTAGATCATCTCCGCGGGCCATGTGAATGTGGAGAAGGAAATCTTCGATCCATACTACGGGGTCTGTTGTGCCATCGTATGATTCGATGTTTACGGGTTTGAACCCTTCTGGGAATTCGTGATCCATCACTTCTCAGTGAAGTAGAGGGGGTGTGCGGCACCTCTGTGCCGGGCTATGTGGCTACGCAGCTCGAATTGGTCTAGGTTGCTGTGTTCGGCCCGGCCGGACTTGTTGATGATGTATCCGGCGCGACGATCATCGTCGCGCGCTGGGGCGCGCCCCCGTGATCCGTAGATCGATCTTGGCTATCCTGCTTTGTTTTCCAGAACATCTTGCAGGTCTTGCCTGTTACCCTGGGCCGTAGTGTATCGGTGTGGGGGTGCAGGCTGGTATTCGGGCTGATATCCCATTTTATCCCGGCCACGGGGTGGTCGGTCAGCCATTTGGCGCTCGAGTCCATATTCCTCGGCTGCCAGGACTTCAGTCCATCTATCTGTGAGCAGGTCTTGATCAGCTTGGAGTTGCTGCTGCTTCTTCTTCAGGCTCCTCGCAGTGGCTATAAGCCGACGCTTGAAGCGCTCCTGCTCCACGGGATCCTTAGGCACGCCGAACTCGTTGTCGTCGAGGCTAATCTCGTCTTCGAAGGGGGCATGTAGTTGTCCTCCTCCGGGTATCCGTCCGTCGCCTGTTCTTCTAGGCTAACCTGCTCATCTTCCTGTTCCGCCTGCTCGAAGGCGGGTTGGTCAGGGTCATATTCTTCTTCGGCGCCATCCAGATTACTTTCATCTCCGGGGCCGGTATTGCTGTTGCGGGGCTTGGAGTGGCGCCGACGATGCCCATGCTTTGCTTTTCTCCCCGAGGGGTTATCCTCTGTTGCCTCATCGCCATTGGTTTCCTTCGGAGTGTCCACCATATATATATCGTATGAGGAGGTGGCCGTCCACCGCCCTGTGAGCGGTGGCTTCTGTAATTCTCCTGCATCGTCGTCCATACCGTCGATGTCTTCGGAGTCGAAGTCAAGCACGTCGGTTAAATCATTGACCGTGGCAATGAAGTGGGTGGTGGGTGGGCAACGAATTCCATCGTCGTCCACTTCCCACTCAAGCCGGACATAGTTCGGCCCAGAGCCTCCTAACAAAGAGAGAGACTTTAATGAGTTCAGCATGTCGCTAAAGGGTGAGTGCTGAAAGATGTTCACTGCGGTGAACTCCATTACCGGAGCCCAACCAGGCTCGGCGGGCTCGGGAACGCGCAGACTGGAACCTACATCTGGATACGAATCCGGGGGTCCGAAGTCACAGGCTTCCTCAAAAGTGAGGCCTGTGTTCGGCTCCATCGCCGATGAGGGTACGGCCTGCGGGGCGGGGTCCGGCCCTCCATCCTTAGGCAACGCAACCTGCCCCGGATTTAGATCTGAGGCTTCTACTGGGGTGATATCCCGAGCATCGCCTGACAGCGGGTCTAAGCCATGCTCATCGTGGCTGTTCGGTGCTCTTGGCGCAGGCCCGAATTCATCGAAGATCAAGTCTCCGCGAATATCCGCTATGTAGTTCAAGTTTCCGAACCTGACCTGGTGGCCGGGGGCATAACTGTCAATCTGCTCCAGATGGCCAAGCGAATTGGCCCGTAGTGCGAAGCCGCCGAACACGAAGATCTGTCCGAGGAGAAAAGTGCCCTGGACCGTGTTGTTGATGATTGGAGGCGCCATCAAGCCCTGTTGCGACTACACAGTGGAACTCTCAATGAAAGCACCAATGTCGGTGTCAAAACCGGCGGATCTCGGGTAGGGGTTCCCGATCTGTGCGTCAAGGCTAATGGTAACAGGAAGTAAGGGACACAGATGTTTACCCAGGTTCGGGCCCTCTCGATGGAGGTAAAACCCTACTTCCTGCTTGATTAATATTGAAGATATGGGTAGTACAAGAGTATTTCTACCACGAGATCGTAGAGGCTAAATCCTAAGAGCTAGCCTATGATGGTTTGATTGTAATTGTGATCGGCCTTCTAAGGACCAACCTCTCCGGTTTATATAGACACCGGAGAGGGCTAGGGTTTACATGGAGTCGGTTACAAGGAAGAAAACACAATATCCGGATCGCCAAGCTTGTCTTCCACGCAAAGGATAGTCCCATTCGAACACGGGCCGAAGTCTTGAGTCTTGTATCTTCACGCTTCAATAGTCCGGACGTTATACACAGTCTGGCTGTCCGGATAACCCCTAATCCAGGACTCCCTCAGCATGAATGTTCAGATCCAAAAGATTCAAGATAAAAGTTTAATATTGACATAAAAATAGTAATACTTCAAGCATGCTAACCAAGCAGTTTATGTCTTATCAAAATAGCATAGCCAAAGAAAGCTTATCCCTACAAAATCATATAGTTTGGCCATGCTTCATTTTTGTCACACAAAATGCTCCCATCATGCACAACCCCGGTTTCAGCCAAGCAATTGGTTCATACTTTTTAACGCGCTTCGGCCTTTTCAACCTTCACACAATACATGAGCGTAAGCCATGGACGTAGAGGGTGGAGTAGAGTATGATGATAGGGATTATGTGAGAGAACAAAAAAGGAGAAAGTCTCACGTTGACACGGCTAATCAACGGGCTATGGAGATTCCCATCAATTGATGTCAATACGAGGAGTAGGGATTGCCATGCAACGGATGCGCTAGAGCTATAAATGTGTGAAAGCTCATCAAAAAGAAACTAAGTGGGTGTGCATCCAACTTGCCTGCTCACAAAGACCTAGGGCATTTTGAGGAAGCCCATCATTGGAATATACAAGCCAAGTTCTATAATGAAAAATTCCCACTAGTATATGAAAGTGACAAAATAAGAAACTCTCTGTCATGAAGATCATGGTGCTATTTTGAAGCACAAGTGTGGAAAAAGGATAGTAACATTGTCCCTTCTCTCTTTTTCTCTCGTTTTTTATTTGGAGTTCTTTGGCCTTTTTTCTTTTCTTTTTTCCTCTTTTTTTTATTTCGTCCGGAGTCTCATCCCGACTTGTGGGGGAATCATAGTCTCCATCATCCTTTCCTCACATGGGACAATGCTCTAATAATGGAAATCATCACACTTCTATTTATTTACAACTCAAGAATTACAACTCAATACTTAGAACAAAATATGACTCTATGTGAATGCCTCCGGCGGAGTACCGGGATATGCAATGAATCAAGAGCAACATGTATGAAAGAATTATAAAGGTGGCTTTGCCACAAATACGATGTAAACTACATGATCATGCAAAGCAATATGACAATGATGGAGTGTGTCATAATAAACGGAACGGTGGAAAGTTGCATGGCAATATATCTCGGAATGGCTATGGAAATGCCATAATAGGTAGGTATGGTGGCTATTTCGAGGAAGATATAAGGAGGTTTATGTGTGATAGAGCGTATCGTATCACGGGGTTTGGATGCACCGGCGAAGTTTGCACCAACTCTCAAGGTGAGAAAGGGCAATGCACGGTACCGTAGAGGCTAGCAAATTGCGGAAGGGTAAGAGTGCGTATAATCCATGGACTCAGATTAGTCATAAAGAACTCATATACTTATTGCAAAAGTTTATTAGCCCTCGAAGCAAAGTACTACTACGCATGCTCCTAGGGGAAGGGTTGGTAGGAGTTAACCATCGCACGATCCCGACCTCCACTCGTAAGGAAGGCAATCAAAGAACACCCCATGCTTCAAATTTGTCACACAACGTTCACCATACGTGCATGCTATGGGACTTGCCAACTTTAACACAAGTATTTCTCAATTTCATAATTACACAACTAGCATGACTCTAAAATTACCACCTTTATATCTCAAAACAATTATCAAGTATCAAACTTCTCATAGTATTCAATGCACTTTATATGATAGTTTTTATTATACCTATCTTGGATGCTCATCATATTAGGACTAAAATTTTAACCAAAGCAATTACCATGCTGTTCTAAAGGACTCTCAAAATAATATAAGTGAAGCATGAGAGATCAATAATTTCTATAAAATAAAACCACCGCCGTGCTCTAAAAAGGTATAAGTGAAGCACTAGAGCAAAATTATCTAGCTCAAAAGATATAAGGGAAGCACATAGAGTATTCTAATAAATTCCGATTCATGTGTGTCTCTCCAAAAGATGTGTACAGCAAGGATGATTGTGGTAAACTAAAAAGCAAAGACTCAAATCATACAAGACGCTCCAAGCAAAACACATATCATGTGGTGAATAAAAATATAGCATCAAATAAAGTTACCGATGGACGAAGACGAAAGAGGGGATGCCTTCTGGGGCATCCCCAAGCTTAGGCTTTTCGTTGTCCTTGAATTTTACCTTGGGGTGCCTTGGTCATACCCAAGCTTAGGCTCTTGCCACTCCTTATTCCATAATCCATCAAATCTTTACCCAAAAACTTGAAAACTTCACAACACAAAACTCAACAGAAAATCTCATGAGATCCGTTAGCGAAATAAAACAAACCACCACTTTAAGGTACTGTAATGAACTCATTCTTTATTTATATTGGTATTAAACCTACTGTATTCCAACTTCTCTATGGTTCATACCCCCGATACTAGCCATAGATTCATCAAAATAAGCAAACAACACACGAAAAACAGAATCTGTCAAAAACAGAATAGTCTGTAGCAATTTGTAACTTTCGAATACTTATGGAACCCCAAAAGTTCTACCAAAATAGGAAGTCATAAATAATTTGTTTATTAATCTTCTGCAAAAGTAATCAACTGAAAATCACATTTCTGTGATTTATTAAAATTATTCTCGTGCGCGCAAAGGTTTCTGTTTTTCAGCAAGATCAAATTAACTAACACCGTAGATTATCCTATAGGTTTTACTTGGCACAAACACTAATTAAAACATAAAACCACATCTAACCAGAGGCTAGATGTATTATTTTTTACTAAACAGGAACAAAAAGCAAAGACAAAAATAAAATTGGGTTGCCTCCCAACAAGCGCTATCATTTAACGCCCCTAGCTAGGCATAAAAGCGAGAATAGATCTAAGTATAACCATAATGATAAGGTAAATCACGAAAACTCATCTCATATTCCCTATGTTCTGCATCAAGTTTTCTTTGTGGCAAGCAAAAGTAATCAGAAGGGCTAAATTTAATGGGACAGAAATCCCCAAGATCAAGCTCGGGAGGTATGGGTTCCTCCTTTGGCCCCTCATATTGCACACCCAATTCATCATTATAAGCATTCTTTTGGCAAAAAGTCATGAGCCTTTGCTCAAGAGAAAATCCTAACCCGTTGTTTTGAATAGCAAAATCATCATTAAGTTCGGAGATTCTATCAACTAGAACATCAGTAGTAACCTTTTTCTAAGGTTTTCATTATAAGCAACATGATCTAAAGATCGTAAACGCATTATGTCTTCTTGATTAAAAAGGATCGCCTCTACGGGAGGACGACCAGCGTCCACCCTATAGTGCACAAAAATTTCTTTGGCTTCTTTCATTATAAATCTGAACTCATGTGCCAAAAAGATAGTAGCTGCATGCTTAACAGAAGAATGCTCAATATTGGAAAATTCTAGGAAAATCCTTTGTATGCAAGGATGCATATGAATAAACTGTCTTTCAAGTTCAACTATAAGCAAGGATATAGCATCCGCAAGATTACTAGTTCTATGAAGAATAGATCCACCCATAGCAGGCAAAGCACCGGCACAAGTAAAGAAATCTTGAATAACCCCTTTTCCAATAATATTACCACTACCGATTCGAAACTTTTTAGTTTGTAAGATAGTGGGTTCTTCAGCAGGATCATCAAAAGCATCAAAGTTTCCCACATTATTACTATTGTCCTTATCAACGATAACCTCCCCAGTTTCAGACATAGTGGCAGCAAATACCACAAGAAGCAAGCGAAAAAGAGGCGAACGGGAAAAAGAGGGCGATAAAACGCAAGGGTGAAGTGGGGGAGAGGAAAACGAGAGGCAAATGGCAAATAATGTAATGTGAGGGATAAGAGTTTGTGATGGGTACTTGGTATGTCTTGACTTGTGCGTAGACTCCACGGCAACGGCGCCAAAAATCCTTCTTGCTACCTCTTGAGCATGCGTTGGTTTTCCCTTGGAGAGGAAAGGGTGATGCAGCAAAGTAGCATAAGTATTTCCCTCAGTTTTTGAGAACCAAGGTATCAATCCAGTAGGAGGCTACACTCAAATCCCTCGTACCTGCACAAACAAATAAGAACCACGCAACCAACGTGATAAAGGGGTTGTCAATCCCTTCACGGCCACTTGCAAAAGTGAGATCTGATAGAGATAATAAGATAAATATTTTTGGTATTTTTATGATATAAATTGGAAAGTAAAGATTGCAAAATAAAATAGATCGGAAACTTATATGATGGAAAATAGACCCGGGGGCCATAGGTTTCACTGGTGGCTTCTCTCAAGATAGCATAAGTATTACGGTGGGTGAACGAATTACTGTCGAGCAATTGATAGAAAAGTGTATAGTTATGAGAATATCTAGGCATGATCATGTATATAGGCATCACGTCCGCGACAAGTAGATCAAAACGATTCTGCATCTACTACTATTACTCCACACATCGACCGCTATCCAGCATGCATCTAGAGTATTAAGTTCATAAGAACAGAGTAATGCATTAGGCAAGATGACATGATGTAGAGGGATAAACTCAAGCAATATGATATAAACCCCATCTTTTTATCCTCGATGGCAACAAAACAATATGTGCCTTGCTGCCCCTGCTGTCACTGGGAAAGGACACCGCAAGATTGAACCCAAAGCTAAGAACTTCTCCCATTGCAAGAAAGATCAATTTAGTAGGCCAAACCAAACTGATAATTCGAAGAGACTTGCAAAGATAACAAATCATACATAAAAGAATTCAGAGGAGATTCAAATATTGTTCATAGATAATCTTGATCATAAACCCATAATTCATTGGATCTCGACAAACACACTGCAAGTATTACATAGAATAGATCTCCAAGAAGATCGAGGAGAACTTTGTATTGAGATCCAAAGAGAGAGAAGAAGCCATCTAGCTAATAACTATGGACCCGAAGGTCTGGGGTAAACTACTAACACTTCATCGAAGAGGCTATGGTGTTGATGTAGAAGCCCTCCATGATCGTTTCCCCCTCAGGCGGAGCACCGGAAAAGGCCCCAAGATGGGATCTCACAGGTACAGAAGGTTGCGGCGGTGGAAATAGGGTTTCCTGGTGCTCCTGGATGTTTTCAGGGTATATGAGTATATATAGGCGAAAGAAGTCGGTCAGGGGAGCCACGAGGGTGGGGGGCGCCTACCCCCCTGGGCGCGCCTCCCTGCCTCGTGGTCGCCTCGTTGCTTCCTTGATGTCCACTCCAAGTCTCCTGGATTGCGTTTGTTCCAAAAACTATTCTCCCGAAGGTTTCATTCCATTTGGACTCCATTTGATATTCCTTTTCTGCGAAACACTGAAATAGGCAAAAAACAGCAATTTGCACCGGGCCTCCGGTTAATAGGTTAGTCCCAAAAATAATATAAAAGTGCATAATAAAGCCCATTAAACATCCAAAACAGATAATATAATAGCATGGAACAATAAAAAAATTATAGATACGTTGGAGATGTATCAGCGTGCCCTGAGGGCTTGTGGAGACCCCGGGACTCTTTTGACTTCCTCCTCAAGTCCTACGTGTGTCTTCTGGTCCAAGAAAAATCATTGTAAAGTTTTATTCCGTTTGATATTCCTTTTCTGTAAGACTCAAAAACAAGGAAAAAACAGAAACTAGCACTGGGCTCTGGGTTAATAAGTTAGTCCCAAAATAATATAAAATAGCATATTAATGCATATAAAACATCCAAACAGATAATATAATAGCATGGAACAATAAAAAATTATAGATATGTTGGAGACGTATCAAGCATCAGCAGCATGACCCGCCTCGGCCCACAGTCTCAGAGAGACATGCAATTGTCGATGCGGCCCGAGCAATGCGGGATGTAGAGGCAAGGAATATGGAAGTCGCATAGCCCCCACCCACCACAACCCAGCCTGCATCACAGGGAGCTGGTGTCACCAGTCGGAACATTGGGATACCATGCTTAGCACCTGCCTTACGCAACGAGCGCATGCCAACTGACTTCAAAGGTCCTCGCAAAGTCCCCAATTACACATCCAATTTAGAGCCAGCCGCGTGGATTGAAAGCTACGAGCTCGCTATGGACATGTTGAACGTCAGCAACGCAGTCTGCGCCAAATACCTGACCATGATGTTGGAAGGTCCAGAGCGTACATGTTGAAAAATCTATCCCCCCTAATTCCATCATTACTTGGAAGGAGTTGAAGGAGCGTTTTATCAAAAACTTCCAAGGAACCTACAAGCGCCCAATGATGATTGTCGACTTGAAACATTACATCCAGCGAGATGATGAGTCGGCCCATCACTGGTCTCCCCGGGTCGCATAGATTATCCACTCTTCCGACAGCATCATCGCTTCCCAAGCCGTCTTGATCTTAGAAAAGAACTGTCACTTCTAACCGCTTGTCCAAAAGATTGGTCGTCTCAAGCGGAAGGTGAGAGAAATGGCAATCTCAAGGACGTTTTAACCCGGTATGCCGAGTCTGATAACACTAAGGATCCCACCTCCGACGATGAGAAATCTTGCAAGGATAAGAAGAATCTTGGCAAGGGGCAGCAGAACAATGGCCACAATGGTGGTTAGGGGCATAATGGAAATCATAGCAACAAGCACAAGAACGCTGATGGAAATTCAGATTTTGTTGCTAATACCAATACTAGCTTCAAGAACCAGCATCAGAATAACAATTCTAGGAGACCCTACAATGGGAATCGACCCCATAACTACGAGGAAGCCCTTAAAGCCCCATGTCCTAAACACAGTTTCCCTGACAAGCCGGCTAGTCATTCCTGGGAAAATTGTTTCGTCATGCAGGAGTTCAGAAACTAGGCTTATCAGCATCATAATGGTGGAGGCAATGGTGGACGACCAGGGAATTCTGGAGTCGGCGGGTCTGGAGCCGGCTTCCAAGGCGCCAGCTCACAAGGGCACTTCCCGAGCACCGACTTCTAGGGGTCCAGTGCGTCTAACTCTGGTTTTCAGGGGACCGACAATGGCAATAACCAGCAATTTAGCCAAGGCAATCATCACCGGGGCAATCAGTCTGGGTTTCAGAGTAATCCTGAACAGTTGAACAACGGGCAATACCACGTCTTCACGACTAGTACTTGCAAGTGTGACCGCAAACTCCACAAGCGAGCATCAACATGGTTGAGTCAGCCGTCCCTGAGTACTTGAACTGGTCCGAGCAGTTGGTTACCTGGAGCAGAGATGATGATCCTCCTCGAGTTGAGAATCTAGGTTGTCTCGCTTTGGTAGTGGCGCCGCAAGTTGGTGGATACAAGCTCACGAAAGTACCGATGGATGGCAGAAGCAGCATTAACATCTTGCACTATGATACCTTCAAGCAGACGAATTTGTCAGAAAAACAGCTCCAACCCTCTTCAATCGGCTAGTATGGCTACCCTTGTTGCCTGATTGGCGGGCCCCTTCCATTTCTAGCGAGTTGCGTCATTCGTCCTATTGTAATGCCATAAGGGGTGCATCCTTTGTTGAAGAGGTTGGATGCATTGAGTAATGGCAGCGGTCATCGCGTTAATGATGGTTAACTTACTGTGGGCTAACAACCTCACATGAGCAGTCAGATGCTTTACTTCGGCGCTTTCTTCTTGGGAATGGCTTTTCAGTCGCCAATTAAACTGCTTCTTTAAAGGCGCATATGAGTATTCGCGTAGACCCCTCTGAGCTGGCTCGAATAGGGGGACGTCTTCGATATAAAACCATTGTAAGGTCCACTCTTCGAAATCCTTCTTTGGGGTCCCGATAGGGTACCCCGTCTCGGCTATGCGCCATACTTTGGCTCCACCAACCTCAAAGATTGTCCCTCCCTAGGTGCGGGGAACGAGGCAGAAATATTTTCTCCATAATTTGAAATGGGCCTCGCAGCCCAGAAACATCTCGAAAAGGGTGACGTAGCCCAAGATATGCAGAATGGATCCAAGGGTGAGATGATGGAGCTGGATCTTGTAAAACTCTAGCAAACCCCTCAGGAAGGGGTGAATGGGCAAACCCCAAGCCTTGTAAGAGGAAGGGCACGAAGCATACCCTATCTCCCTTGCGTGGAGTAGGGAAGTTCTCTATGAAAGCTTCGCCATTTGCGAAAGTTAATCCGAGCGAGTGGATGCAAGATCTGAAGCAGGAAGACACCCTTGCGTCTCGAGGTTGCTTAATTGGAGATGAGATACTGAACATCTTGCATAGTTTCCCGGGAAAAGGCCATGGGGGCGTGAGGAGGAGCTTGGTGCGCTTGCCATTTTCCCAGAGTTCTCTGGTTTTTGGGCCTCTCAATGGTTTGGGGATGGAATGTGTTGCCCGTCCCGCTCCTGGCCTACTTAATATGCGCTTCTTACTTGTCCCATAAGGGGCTTTTCTGTAAAATACCACTAGACTATCTGCCTCCTTTTGGTGCACGAAAGTCGAGGGGTATCATTAACCCTAAGCAAAAGGGTTGGTGCTGTGGGCACACTTCGCCATGATCGACAACAGTCGAACTATTGTAAAGCCGAACATAAAAGGGGAGAAGAACTCGCCCCGCAAGCTGGAGACTTTGGGCACGCGAGGCTATCACGATCATGGGCCCCAGCGTTGGAGGCTAGTTGGGGGGCTACCGAGGGTGTCCGGGATTATGGGGCCCTCGAGCTGCCGGTCTAGCCCTTGTGGGCCGGATAGCTGGGCCGCTCTATAACTGTTATTGGAAGCCTGTAGGACCTTGAAGTATGTCTAGAGGGGGGTGATTAGACTACTTGACCAATTAAAAACTTAACCTTTTCCCAATTTTAGAGTTTGGCAGATTTTAGCTATCTTAGGACAAGTCAAGCAATCATCACACAATTCAAGCAATCATGCAAAGAGTATATAGGCAGCGGAAATTAAAGCATGCAACTTGCAAGAAAGTAAAGGGAAGGGTTTGGAGGATTCAAACGCAATTGGAGACACGGATGTTTTTGGCGTGGTTCCGATAGGTGGTGCTATCGTACATCCACGTTGATGGAGACTTCAACCCACGAAGGGTAACGGTTGCGAGAGTCCACGGAGGGCTCCACCCACGAAGGGTCCACGAAGAAGCAACCTTGTCTATCCCACCATGGCCGTCGCCCACGAAGGACTTGCCTCACTAGCGGTAGATCTTCACGAAGTAGGCGATCTCCTTGCCCTTACAAACTCCTTGGTTCAACTCCACAATCTTGTCGGAGGCTCCCAAGTGACACCTAGCCAATCTAGGAGACACCACTCTCCAAGAAGTAACAAATGGTGCGTTGATGATGAACTCCTTGCTCTTGTGCTTCAAATGATAGTCTCCCCAACACTCAACTATCTCTCATAGGATTTGGATCTGGTGGAAAGAAGATTTGAGTGGAAAGCAACTTGGGGAAGGCTAGAGATCAAGATTCATATGGTAGGAATGGAATATCTTGGCCTCAACACATGAGTAGGTGGTTCTCTCTCAGAAATGGTAAGTTGGAAGTGTAGGTTTGTTCTGATGGCTCTCTCCACGAATGAAGAGGAGGTGGAGGGGTATATATAGCCTCCACACAAAATCTAACCGTTACACACAATTTACCAAACTCGGTGGGACCGAGTCAACAGACTTGGTCGAACCGATTTAGTAAACCTAGTGACCGTTAGGATTTTCGGTGGGACTGACATGCAACTCGGTAAGACCGATTCGGTTAGGGTTAGGGCATAACGTAATCTCGGTAAGACCGATTACACAAACTCGGTGAGACCAATTTTGGTAATAAGCTTTCCAGAGAGTTGGTCAGGTAAACTCGGTGGGACCGATTTGCTCTTTTCGGTGAGACCAAAATGTTACAAAAGGGAAATAGTGAGTTTACATTGCAATCTCGGTGGGACCGATCGCTCACTTCGGTGTGACCGAAAAGTTATGAAGAGAAACAGAGAGATTACAATCCCATCTCGGTGAGACCGAGATCCCTATCGGTAAGACCGATTTGCTTAGGGTTTGTGGCAGTGGCTATGACTTTCAAACTCGGTGGCGCCGGATAGGAAGAATCGGTGTGACCGATTATGGCTTTAGGTTTAGGTCATTTGTGGATGTGAGAAAGTAGCTGAGGGTTTTGGAGCATATCACTAAGCACATGAAGCAAGAGGCTCATTAAGCAATACCTCATCCCTCCTTGAAAGTATTGGCTTTTCCTATAGACTCAATGTGATCTTGGATCACTAAAATATAAAATGAAGAGTCTTGATCTTTTGAGCTTGAGCCAATCCTTTGACCTTAGTATTTTGAGGGATCCACTTTCATCATCCATGCCATGCCATTCATTGAGCTTTCCTGAAATAATAGTCTTGGAATAGTATTAGCTCAATGAGCTATATGTTGTTATGAATTACCAAAACCACCTAGGGATAGTTGCACTTTCAATCTCCCCGTTTTTGGTAATTGATGACAACATATAGATCAAAGCTTCGATAAAAGATAATAAGATTTAACAACATCGTCGCTATGAGAAGTATGTGATAAGCAAGAGCTCCCCCTAAATTTGTGCATAGTTTAAGATTTGCTTTGGACTGCAAATGCACAAGGAATTAGGCTCATGGGTTACTCTTCCATGTCACATACATCTTGGTGGAGCGCTCAAAATGATAAAGATTGAATACATGCACTCATCACCAAGCAAAGTGAATGATCACATATGATAGATAAGATAATATCATCAAACATGCATAAGTGTAGCTTATGATCAAGCACATGATGATCAATGTCTCACAAGAATAGCATAGTCAAGCAATCAAAAGCAAACAAGTTTTAACCACCAAATCAAGAGAAATAAAAGCAACACACTCTCTCTCTCTCTCGAAGCCTATGATCTATACATTTTTCTCCCCCTTTGGCAACAAGTTACCAAAAAGTTCATAGAAAATGCATAGTGCTAGATCGACTCGCAGGCTTGATCTTTAGGTGGTGGTGTCCGGATAACTCCAAGAAAGAAGGCTTCAGTTGAAGTAGAGGGTGCTGGAGTTGATGCTGGAGCTGGTTGCACTGGAGCTGTAGGGGCTGTAGCTGGTGCAGATGATGTTGCTCTAGTGTCTGTCACAGGCACTGCAACTGACCTCTGGGCTCTAGGCACTCTGGAAAACACATTAGTGGTAGTCTTGCCCTGCCTCTCCTGCATGTCATCCTGCAGCTGCTCCACAACTGACTGAATCTCAGTTACTTTGACATCTAGGTCATGGAATTTGAGTTCCATGATTCTTTCCAAGCTCTCCTGATTTCAAGTGAGGGTGGCCAATCCCTTCTCAATCCTCAGTGTTGATGCTATTAAGTAACCAAGCTGCTCCTGCTTGTTCTTCAAGAAATACTCAGATGCCTCCTCTTGAGTTGGCATCTTGGCAGCCTTCTCCTTCCTTGCCTTCTCCTTCTTCTCTTGAGCATGCACAGATGATGGATCATTCTCATTCATGACAACCTAATTGTCCTCAAAGTCTGGATAGAGTGGAAAATGTTCCTTATCCAATAGATATTTCCCTGTGCCCATCTTTGAGTTAATCAACTCCTGAATCTGAGGGGCATATCCACAACTCCTCTTTTGATCTGCTACAGTCCTCTTGATGGTTTCAACCATAAGGCTCATGACCTTAAATTTCTGTGGCACATCAAACACATGCAACATGTTGATTGCATGCCATCTGATCATGTTGTGGTCACCAGACTTAGGCAATAGAGTGTGCCTTAGGATCCAGTTGATAGTTGGCAGCCCTGAAAGAAGGAAGTGGACTGATCCAAACTTATGTGTCTCAACAGCTTTGTCTGGGATCTCCTTGTACATGTGTGCCATGGAATTGTGGTCCATCTTCTTCTTGGCATAAATATCCAAGTCATCCTCATTTTCCTTTGGGGCATTGATCAAACTTGCCCACTCCTCAACTGTTGACTGGTACCTTGTGTCTTCTGACATCCAAACTATCCTCCCATCTGGATAGAAGTGTGTTGTGGAGTAGAATTGCATGATAAGTTCATCATTCCAGTTGGTGAGCTTTTGCCCAACATAATCTGCAACTCCACAAGCAACAAAACTGTCTTGCACTCCAGGATAGTGCTCTTCATTGTCCTTCATGTAGGTCCAGTCAACCCACCTCATATCACATACTATGGGCTCTTGTCCAATAAGATTGTCTCATAGAAGTCCTGTTGTTCCTTTGTATGGAACCTGTAATCAACAGCAGTTCTTCTCCTTGAGGCATATGGATCTGACATCCTCCATATCCTCAACCCTGAGTCTCTCCTGATCCTCATGTCCTCAGCCATAGGATGGGCATCATTGTGGTCTGGTATCTTGGGCTTGAGCTTCCTTAGGACCTGTCCTTCTTCATCTTCCTCATCAGCAACATTAGGCACTGGGGCCTTGTTCTTCTCAGCAGCTGGAATACTCCTGGTATTCCTCTTTGGTGCAAGCTTGGGCTTGGGGGCAGCTTTGGGTGCATCCTTGGGCTTAGATGTTGCAGCCCCTGATCTAATAGCATCACCCATAAGCTTTGGTACCTTGGGTGCTGGTGCAACAACCTCTTCTTCCTCTTCAGAGTCTCTTCTCATTGAGGGCTTTCCAAGAACCTGGGCAGTTGTGGTTCTTGCTCTCTTCTTCTTCTTATCCTAAGCAGCTTCATCCTCTGATTCAATGGTAAACTTCATTGTTTCTCCAGTGGGAACCTTCTTGGATTTGGAAGTTGTGACTTTCTTTTTAGGTGCCTCTTTGGGTTTAGTCTGTTCAGGCACTTGAGTGGACCTTCTGACCTTGGGCATAGGTGTCCTCTCGGCAGGAACCTTCTTATTAAGTCCAGGCTTTGTGCTATGTGCTGAGCCATACTCCTTTTTGAGCACTACTTTCTTGGAAGTAGCCTCATCCTCTTCTGCTCTATAGTCCTCATCCTCAGAATCTAAGGTTCTCTTCCTCCTTTGCCTGGTAGCAGCCTTAGGCAGATTGCTAGGAGTGCTTCTGCTGCCTTCATCTGAAGTGCTGGAGGGACTAGTGCCCTCACTCATCTGAGCCTGCTCTTCTGACATGTTCTGGCTGTCACTCTGGTCTGACATGCTGCAAACACTGACTGCTGACCCTATGAACAGTTTATAGATGAGATAGAGTGGATGAGCATCACAAAATGCAGAGATTTTTGCAAAAGAGTGATTCAAAATTTTAGTTTTAGTTTTCCACAAAAAGCATTTCGGATCAACCGATTTTCAAACTCGGTGATACCGAAGCAGTTTTGGAACCTAAACTGATGAACTCGGCTGGACCGAGTCACAGTTCGGTGGCACCGAGACTGCTAGGGTTTCACAAAGTCCTGAAATCGGTCTCACCGATTAGTAATTCTCGGTTAGACCAAGAGTTACTAGTGCAATGGCATAAGCCAAATCGGTGGGACCGAGTTTTTCAACTCGGTGGTCCGAGATGGTTTCGGTGGAAACCTAACCCTAAAATTTTGAATCTAATCTAATCTATGGATTGCATTGAGTGGATAGGAGTGTTACAATCATGGCAAGAATCAATAAGAACACAATGTGCTAGGAATCGGACGAGGATAGCACAGTGATCGAGTCCATACCCTAGCTTGGCGATGAACTCGCTACGGCGGCAATGGTAGGGGCGAAATCCGTTGACGGCGGAGGAGACCAGCGACAGGAGGCGGCTGGTGACGAGGAGACGATCCGGAGACCTTGGAGGCAGAGCGAGCTATTGCGCGGGCGAAGGGGTTCGGAGGAATTTCCAAATTTTTGCCCGTGACTATATATAGCCCGACCCTGTTGGTGTGACCGAGTGGAACAACTCGGTGGCACCGAGATGCATAACTGTGTACATTTACAACAACTCTGTGTGACCGAAAAGTTCAAATCGGTTGCACCGAGATTGAAAACCTAGATCGACTTAGTGATCTCGGTGGGACCGAAATGTAGGAATCGGTCAGACCGAGAATCACAAAGAAGTTTTGGAAGTTTAAGTCTATGACGAATCGGGGACTCCGAGTGCTCCTCACACAGAGTGGTTTGAATCTGACTTGATCAAATTTTGTGATGTAGCATGAATAGAGTTTGAGACGAGAAAAGCATAGATAGCTAGAGAAGGTTCTTAGGCATTCTTGTCCATCCACTTGGCAAGAAGAAAAAGAAGCCAATCTATCAAAACAACAAGTGGATGTCCTCAAATGAGTAAAATATGCAACCAACATGCTCACACAATAAGATGACAAATGAAATATATGGCAAAGCATGCACAACCAATTCTAGCATCTATCAAACAATTGGCGATGACTAGGTCATCTATATATGAGTATATTGACTTAGGAGTCAAATGAAAACATTTGATCATAGGTCATACTCATCGTTTAACCTCAAGTGGGGTTACCACTTTTACATAATGCATTGATGTGTTCACACCATTAGAGTTGCTTTGACTCAATTCTTAGAGTTAAGCTCCCCCTAGATGTGAGATCCCCCCTTAGAGGGATGAACTAACTTTGGGTTTTGTCGATGATGACTTCATGTAGGTGTTGAAGATGTGGATGCTCAATGTTGATGTAGATCATTTGAAGCAATCCTTTGGAGTGAGTTGCACTTTCAACTTACCTGCATGGGTTAGTCCCACAAGGAACAAACAAGAATATCCATAGACATAGAGTGGTGCACACACAAAATGATGTCCATGAAATCATTAGGTTACCTTGTCCCTTGCCTTACCAACATGAGGGTTTGTGACTCCTTGAACTAGTGCAAGATGTGGAAGTTGATTGCACTTGTTCTTGCCATAATGATATGAGTGAAGAATGTTGGCGGAGTCACCCTCAAGAACTCTCTAGTTCTTCTTCTTCGGGATCCACATCATCTTGATGGGAATCCTTGGAGTTGTAGTTGTACTTGATGAAGTAGAACTTGACGTAGTCTTGGGAACCCACTTGAACGAGGCCTTAGGTGCTTCTTCAAATGCATCAATCTCTTCTTGAAGCTTGTCGTTGCCTTTGTTCTTGTGGTCTTGTGGTGGAAGAGCATCTTGTACTTGTGTTCCCTTGAAGGAAGTAGGATCATACTTCTCTTGTTGAGGAACAAACTTCGTCTTGGGGTATTGATCTACTTCCCACTCAACTCCATTGGCATTGAACTTTCGTTCAAAACCAACACCTTGATTCTTCCGGTGCCTTCCTTGCTTGCGTACAATTTCCTCGAATTGCTTACTCCCGGCAAGGCTCTTGTAAACACCTTTCTCTATAATTCCCTTCAATAAGCTATTTTCTTGCTCAAGTGTTACTTGGCTAAGAGAATCATTAGTGGAATCAAGAGAACTACTAGAAGCAACAATATTGGATTTGACATTATTATTGTTACTACTAGAGGAAGGAACTTTCTTGTACTTGTTACTAGACTTGACTTGAGGCATGTAAGTAGATAAGAGTAAACGCTTGGCAATGTAAGAAGAACTTTTCTTACGGAGATCATCATTGATTGCTTTTAAGAACTCATGCTCTTGCTCAAGATTGAGCTTTTCAAAGCGTAACTTCTCATGAGCCCTTAAAAGTTCTCGATGATCTTCGAAGATGGTTTCACGAGCCAACTTAAGAGTGTTTAGTTCTTTAGTTAGAAGCTCAATCTTCCCCTTATCATTGTCATTTGTTTTATCTTGATTAGTATGATTAATTGACGTTTCATCATAGTATCCATCACTAGAGTTGTCAACAAGTAAATCATCATCCACAAGCAAGTCATCTTCATCACTATCGAAATCAACATACTCAGGATGTGTTACCTTCGGACCTTTGGCCATGAAGCATCTTCCAATTCCTTCATTTGGTGAATCAAATATGTCGTAGGAGTTGGTTGTCACAAGTGCTAGACCGGCAACACCTTCATCTTGAGTATATTCGGAGTCGGAGTGATAGCTTCTCTCAGAGTGATTGTCGGAGTCGGAGCCGGATACCCATTCACCAACATGAGCTTGATGTCTTCGTTTTGTGTAGCTCCTTGATGACTTGTCCTTCCTTTCCGAATCCTTGCTTCTCCGTGAGGGTCTTCGTTCATAACGATCATCTCTACTCCTCCTCTCTCTCGATGGTGATTCTTCTCTTTTGCTTCTTCTTCTTGGAGAATCTTCTCTTCTTTTGTAGGGTGCCGTACACTCATTGGAATAGTGTCCGGGTCTCCCACAATTGTAGCAATTTCGCTCTCGGCTAGAAGATCTCTTGTCATTGTAAGACCTTGACTTGGAGCTCCTTTCTTTGCTTCTACTCTTGTAGAATTTGTTGAAGTTCTTCACCATTAAGCTCAATTCTTCATTGAAGGTTTGTTTCTCACTTGATGATGTGGGGGCTTCACTTGAGGCTTTGTAAGCACCACTTGACTTGTTGTGAAGTTCCTCCTTATCCTTGAGTGACATCTCATGAGCAACAATTCTTCCAATGACTTCCGTTGGCTTGAGATCTTTGTAGTTTGGCATCATTTGGATCAATGTGCACACGGTATCATACTTTCCATCCAATGCTCTTAGGATCTTCTTGATGATGAATCTGTCGGTCATCTCTTCACTCCCTAAGCCGGCAATCTCATTTGTGATAAGAGCAAGCCTAGAGTACATTTCAGCGACACCTTCACCATCCTTCATTTTGAACTTGTCAAGCTGACTTTGGAGCACATCCAACTTGGATTCCTTGACGGATTCGATACCTTCATGCATATCAATCAAAGTATCCCAAATTTCCTTTGTATTCTCAAGACGGCTGATTTTGTTGAATTCTGCGGGGCACAATCCATTGAAGATGATATCACAAGCTTGAGCGTTGTATTGCAGCATCTTCAATTCTTCCGCATTAGCTTCACAGTTCGGTTCTCTCCCATCAAAGAATTCACCTTGCAAGCCAATACAAATAATTGCCCAAACGGTGGGGTTATGTCCGAGAATATGCATTTTCATCTTATGCTTCCAACTAGCAAAATTAGTACCATCAAAGTAAGGACCTCTACGGTGATAATTTCCCTCGCTAGACGCCATACTCTCCTAGGTTGTGAAACCAAGGCTATGACCACCAGAAGTTATGGAAATCAAAGCAAATGGAGACCAAAGCTCTGATACCACTTGTAGGACCTTGAAGTATGTCTAGAGGGGGGGTGATTAGACTACTTGACCAATTAAAAACTTAACCTTTTCCCAATTTTAGAGTTTGGCAGATTTTAGCTATCTTAGGACAAGTCAAGCAATCATCACACAATTCAAGCAAGCATGCAAAGAGTATATAGGCAGCGGAAATTAAAGCATGCAACTTGCAAGAAAGTAAAGGGAAGGGTTTGGAGGATTCAAACGCAATTGGAGACATGGATGTTTTTGGCGTGGTTCTGATAGGTGGTGCTATCGTACATCCATGTTGATGGAGACTTCAACCCACGAAGGGTAACGGTTGCGCGAGTCCACGGAGGGCTCCGCCCACGAAGGGTCCACGAAGAAGCAACCTTGTCTATCCCACCATGGCCGTCGCCCACGAAGGACTTGCCTCACTAGCGGTAGATCTTCACGAAGTAGGCGATCTCCTTGCCCTTACAAACTCCTTGGTTCAACTCCACAATCTTGTCGGAGGCTCCCAAGTGACACCTAGCCAATCTAGGAGACACCACTCTCCAAGAAGTAACAAATGGTGCGTCGATGATGAACTCCTTGCTCTTGTGCTTCAAATGATAGTCTCCCCAACACTCAACTCTCTCTCATAGGGTTTGGATCTGGTGGAAAGAAGATTTGAGTGGAAAGCAACTTGGGGAAGGCTAGAGATCAAGATTCATATGGTAGGAATGGAATATCTTGGCCTCAAACATGAGTAGGTGGTTCTCTCTCAGAAATGGTAAGTTGGAAGTGTAGGTTTGTTCTGATGGCTCTCTCCACAAATGAAGAGGAGGTGGAGGGGTATATATAGCCTCCACACAAATTCTAATCGTTACACACAATTTACCAAACTCGGTGGGACCGATTCAACACACTCGGTCGGACCGATTTAGTAAACCTAGTGACCGTTAGGATTTTCGGTGGGACTGACATGCAACTCGGTAAGACCGATTCGGTTAGGGTTACGGCATAACATAATCTCGGTAAGACCGATTACACAAACTCAGTGAGACCGATTTTGGTAATAAGCTTTCTAGAGAGTTGGTCAGGTAAACTCGGTGGGACCGATTTGCTCTTTTCGGTGAGACCGAAATGTTACAAAAGGGAAACAGTGAGTTTACATTGCAATCTCAGTGGGACCGATCACTCACTTCGGTTTGACCAAAACATTACGAAGGGAAACAGAGAGATTACAATCCCATCTCGGTGAGACTGAGATCCCTATCGTTAAGACCGATTTGCTTAGGGTTTGTGGCAGTGGCTATGACTTTCAAACTCGGTGGCGCCAGATAGGAAGAATCGGTGTGACCGATTTTGGCTTTAGGTTTAGGTAATTTATGGATGTGAGAAAGTAGCTGAGGGTTTTGGAGCATATCACTAAGCACATGAAGCAAGAGGCTCATTAAGCAACACCTCATCCCTCCTTGATAGTATTGGCTTTTCCTATAGACTCAATGTGATCTTGGATCACTAAAATATAAAATGAAGAGTCTCGAGCTTTTGAGCTTGAGCCAATCCTTTGACCTTAGTATTTTGAGGGATCCACTTTCATCATCCATGCCATGCCATTCATTGAGCTTTCCTGAAATAATAGTCTTGGAATAGTATTAGCTCAATGAGCTATATGTTGTTATGAATTACCAAAACCACCTAGGGATAGTTGCACTTTCAAAGCTGAACTATAAGGTGAATCCGTGTGCAGGAAGGAAACCTCTGAAGCCTTGGTGTGCCCTCCAAGTCAAGATGGAAGAATCGACAGATTTATTCCTTGATGGTAACCGACTGTGTGTAACCCTAGGTACCCCTGGTGTCTATATTAACCAGAGGGTTTAGTCCGTAGAGGCTAGAAGAACCATCATCCTACTCATCTAGGGTTTAGTTCATCCCATCTCGTGATAGATCAACTCTGTAATCCTCATACACAATCAATACAATCAAGCAGGACGTAGGGTTTTACCTATTCAAGAGGGCCCGAACCTGGGTAAATAATGTCTCTGTGTTTCCTGTTCCCCATTGATCCTAGATCCACAGCTCGGGACCTCCACCCGAGATCCGCCAGTTTTTACACCGACATGCATCTCCAATGCAAACCCTCAAATCGCCAGCAAGTGTGTGAACCGCATTGTCTGGATGCAGTTTGCCATCCAACGCCATCTCGCATTGGTCTGCAGACTAGTTTGAGTGTTCGTTTTCTCGCAAACCAGAAGCAAATTAGGGGGGGGCTTTACGAGAGTGTGGACCACCGTGATGTAAGACTCTGACGCCCACGGCCCACCCAAAACCACATGAGGACCCCGCGTGTCTACCCATGTCCCCTTCTCTGCATCTGGTTCCTCCCTCTCCTTTGATGTTGTTGTACCACCCCGGTCGCCCGCCAAGCCCTTGTCGGACCTTCGTGACCTCCACCGCTCCACTCGGTCGCCACGCTATTAGTCCACACCTCTCGTCCATCCACCGAGCAGGTACCATCTGCCAGTGCAGGGGTCACCACGCCCGGCAAGTGTTTGGTGAAATGCTCGTGCAATTTTTTTGTCCCTTCTTTGAAGCAATGGATTCGGACATGGAATACATGTACGAGCACTGTGTTGAGTCGTCCGACGAGGAGGATTATACGGATGAAACATCGATGATGCAGGCGGTCCTTCCAGACGCGAGGTGTGCGGAAGAGCATGTTCTCGGTTTCAAGGGATCGATCAAGGGTCATCACATGACCACTGGATTTGGCAGCGGCCTCCATGTTTGCTCGGTTGATCAGAAGGACAACCTCCTCCTAGCAACTACACTGTTAATGTGCATCAGTAGAACATTGACTACTATCTGGTTGATGATATCTATCCTCCATGGACTACATTCGTTAAGACCATCTCTGAGACGTTGGTCAAAAAAGAGCTCACTTTAACCAAAGATAATAAGGAGCTAGAAAGAATGTGGCGAAGGCATTTGGAGTGCTCCACGTCCGTTTTGCAGTTGTTCGTGGACCTGCTAAACAATGGGACCCGGAGATCTTCATGGGAGATGATGACATGTTATATGATCATGCATGACATGATTGTGGAGGATGAGGGCGCAGATGTTGCCGGGGGTCTGGAATTTGAGAACATGGGTGATCCTATCCAACTTCCACATCAAAATCCGGTCATGTTTGATAAGTTTGTTCAGATACATCAACAAATTCGGCATCGAGCAATTTATGAGCAGTTCAAGGAAGATTTGATTGAGCATCTATAGGCGGTTAAAGAGGACAACTAGAACATATGAAAGTTGAATTTAAGTTTGAACTATTTAATTTGAAAACTTAGTTGGATTATAATATTTAAAGTATAACCACTGTCGCATTTAAATATTTCCACTCATGAAGGTTTGAGATGCTATTGTTTGAGTTTGCGGGCTCTTAACAACAGAGGCGATGTTTAGAGGCCATGGTTGGATGACCAACTTCCGTATCACTGTCTGTGGATCGGATTCACAGATAAGTACAATGCCCGTTTCGGGGATGGGCTTGAAGACACCCTTGTGGAAGACATTATTAACTTCAGTCCCCGTCTTAGTGCAAAGTAGGCGTAAATCGGTTTCCCGCCTTCAGCCCCACAGTGGGAGCAAACCTACTACTTCCCCGGATAAGATAACATCATCGGCACTGACACAGGACGGGGCTGCAGCTCGAACTCCTCCCATCCTGGTCTCCAGCCATGGCCACCGCCACCTCCCCGCTCCTCTCCCTCTCTTCCCTCTCGGCCTCCCTCCCCTCCCCTTCCCGGGCACCCGCCTCCCTCTCCCTCCGCGCCCTCGCCCCACAGGCCCGCCTGTCGACCTCCTACGCCGCCTTCCCCATCGGTACCGCACTTCCCTTCCCCCGCTCGAGTTTCCTCAAGAAAATTATGTTTATTCATCAGTGACCGAGAATGCTTTCGTCAGGTGGGTTCGGAGCCTCGGCGTCGACCGGAAGGTTTAGGAGGAGGGGGCTGCAGGTGGTGTGCGCCGCCGAGCCGCCCAAGACTGGAAGGCAGGCGGACTCGGTCAAGAAGAGGGAGCGTCAGAATGACAGACACCGCATTCGCAACCATGCACGCAAGGCCGAGATGCGCACCCGGATGAAGAAGGTATATACAATGCCTAACGGCGGGCGTATCCCTTTCTCCATCTTTCAAGTTTTGCCACTAAAATACTCAATTGGCACTGCGTGCCTTGGTGAAAATGGGGAATAGGTGCTTTGAGATAAGCACTTGTTGCTGTGTTTTGGGGAATTTTGAGGGTTGGGGAGTAGAGTAGACTCTATACTGCAAATTAACGGAGTTTAAGAATTTGTAAAATGTGTGTTGGTTTCTCCACTTGAAATACATTTTGGAGTTGCATTCTGTTATTCTGACATGCCTTATTGTCAATGTAGATGGATTTGATGTAGTATTAACCAACAAACGGATTAAATTTGATTGTACAAGGCGAGTGATTAATTAGATATTGCAAGTGGATTTATTATCGGAATATTGCCCACAAAACATCCGAAGAAGGGGACAGAAGTAACAAACCACCAAATTTAGTTTCCGTGGCGTACTTCATCTGAATAATAGGTGTTATGTGTTATTTTAGTAAATCAAATGTCATATAAACTCCATCCTGAATTAGTTGGCACTCAAACGGATGTATCTAGCACTGAAATATGTCTAGATACATCCATTTGAGCGTCAACTAATTCTGGACGGAGGGGAGTACTGGTTATTGGTATGAAGATGGTTTCATTTGTACAAAACATTCAGTTTTTTTAATTTAGCAATCAATCCCAGAAGTTTTCTTTTATATTGAGACCAAATGCCCTAAGCTTTTACTCTTTGATTAGGTTTTCAGAGCCCTTGAAAAGCTTAGGAAGAAAGCCGATGCCCAACCTGAAGAAATCATTGAAATAGAGAAAATGATCTCCGAGGCATACAAAGCCATCGACAAGACAGTGAAGGTTGGCGCCATGCACAGGAATACTGGAGATCATCGCAAGTCCAGGCTTGCAAGGAGGAAGAAGGCCATTGAGATAATCCGTGGTTGGTATGTTCCGAATGCTGAACCTGCTGCAGCTGCCTAGTTTCTGGGGGAGTCATCATCGTAAATTGCAGCAGTTTTTCTTTCATCACATCTTGCCAATTTTGGGCAGCATATGTTATTGAACGAGCTCAATAGACTGCCAGGTCTTCCCCATGGCAAGTGTTCTGGACTGGCTACTGTGTTTATGTGCTTGCTATGCTCTGGCACAGAATTGGGCCATTGCTTGTCTTACATTCCCTCTGTTGTAAAACTTCAAACTGAATATACCTCTTGTATGGTGTATGCAGATATCTTCGGCTAGAGATAATATGTTCAGTATAAATACTTTCTCTCATTACCTTCTTCCATTGTGAAATGGATATGCATCTCTCACATCTGTTTTCTTTTGTACTCCAATGGGAAAATACGACCCTGGAAAAGACATACAGTATAATCCTTCCTGAGCGGTGTATTGCTCTAGGCCTGTTACTACGAAGCTTTCTTATGAGATGGTTTTAAGATTCCCTTGGTTTGATACCATTTTAATATCTTTACAGATATGACCCTAGTGAACTTGTATTAGACACAGTATATTTTAGATCGCACCTACCTGACCCTCCTCTGTTTTAAACATTCGCACAAGATTGATTATCAAGAGATGACATTTGACTGTTGGTTCTGTAAAACCCACCTCCTAGGAGGATTGTAACCGTACCCCTATCTTTTCAATGCAATGAAACGCAAAGGTTCTTTGTTTTTTCTCGAAATAAGAGATGACATTTCTCTTAACTGGAGCCACCTGAGACTGGTTCAATACTGTTATACATAATGTCAATTCTCGTTCGAAAAGTATTAGTAGTAGTAATAGTCGTGGTAGTAGTAGATGATACTAGTAAGAGTAAGAGTAATAGTACAAACACATCATATCAAACATGATATTTGCATTATTACTGTGCTAGTAGGTAGCATGATATCTTTGACCCACTCTATTCAGTGATTTAAACGCTCTTGGCTTGGTCGTGCTAACTGCTAACATATCTCGAGGTTCACAGGTTTGCATTTGTCCTCCTAGCGTCTCCAACACTGACCTGGTGATGATTTATTTGATCATTAGTCAACATGCGTTCAGGTGCCTAAGAGCTTCTACCTCGCCCAAGCCGAAGTATGGTTCTCTTTTCGATCTTTGTATGAAGGCCGAATCCACGTTGCATGGAATTGATGGTTCAAAACTGCGGACACAGACAAATGAGGGCCGGCCTGCTCATGTCTGCAGACATATATAGGGGCACAGATTTGTTCATCAAGGCCGATGCTCTAAAAGAACTTCGCCGTCGGATTCTTGGAAACTTCTGCGCCGTTGGATTGACATCCCACAACTTTGGTTTATCTTCCTCCTCAAGCTTAAATCCTAATCCCCAAACCCGTCAAGGTTCTTCCTCCACTGGCAGCGACATCATGGCGTCCCCGGCTCGAGCTCGCCGCCGTCCAATCTCAAGGGGGAGGGGGCCCATTCAAAACCCAATGATCCAGATGTTTATGGTGACTATATGTTCCGAACTCTGTATTAGCAATTTCTAAATCACAGACGAAATTTATCACCTACTCCCTCCGTCCAGAAATACTTGTCATCAAAATGAATAAAATGAGATGTATCTAGACGTATTTTAGTTCTAGATACGTCCCTTTTTTATTCATTTCGATGACAAGTATTTTCGGACGGAGGGAGTACCAAATAGCAAATGCAGCTTGAAGGGACATTTCTTTCAGCTCTCAGCATTATGTCAGGTGAACTTAGAAGGAAGAAGTATCGATAATATTGCTACCGATTTACCCGATTACACAGGCAAGGTCAA
>NC_041385.1:506089146-506092877 GCF_002162155.2 Triticum dicoccoides | reverse complement strand
GGGGGCACTAGGACTAACAGATCATGAATGATAATCAACGAAGCTTGTACTCCGAAGCTGCTATCCAATGTTTACATAGCAGCACATATACGAATCATCTATCTTAGACCTAATAACCTGCTAGGCACAAAAAGGAGACAAAATTTGCAGGTTAAAATCTTCTCAAGCCTGAGAGATCGTCCTATAAACTAGGTCAAGTTTTCATGAGGATATATAGCTATACATAGCTGTGCAAAAGAATCTGGCTGTGCCAGTTCTGACAACTTTTAATTCATTTGTAATATTCTTGAGTCTCTAGTGAAGGGTGGCGCGGCCAGCTCTTCCTATGCTGTTACGCCTTATCCCCTCAAGGATTGAGAGATCATCATGCAATGTGAATGGTGCACTGAAAAGAGAGTTGCGGACATCTGGTTAAGAGCTCGAACTGCTAATATGGTGAGAAGTATGGGAAAAAAAGATACATACCCATTGAACTCGAAATGGGCAAACTTTGAGTCGTCTGAAATCTCAATTTCCACCCTTGCTTTCCTAGATGTCTGCTTAAAGAAAAAATGGCATTAAACACACTTGCACGTATCTTTTTGCTCGTGACCTTTCTATATGCCAGTGTTTTATGTAACTACATATCTGAGGGAAAGACATTCCTGGCACCGCGTAAGAATACCATACTTTTTAAAGTAGCCGCTACTACTGCTTATTCTAATCTACGTTGCTATGCTACGTTTCAGCAATTATAAACATGGGAATGCCAGACTGCAAGTTGAGTACAAGGGTGATCTAAATACAGTTATATGTTACAGCTTAGTTCCAACTGGCTGGGTTAAGCATCTCTGGCAGTTGCAGCGCAAGAAAAAAAATACCTTGACCAGTACGAATGGAAGGCGGATGCCATTAACATTCTCCGCTGAGCTTTCCAGTGTTTGGTTACGTAACTTGATGTTTTGGAGATCATCAAACTTCAAATGAACAAGAAAGAATCATCAGGAGATATCAAATACACCAGTATATATATGATGCTATCTCCATCCCAAAATATAAAGATATTTTTGCAGTTCAATTTGAACTGCAAAAACGTCTTATATTTTGGGACGGAGGTAGTAGTAAGAGACAACGAAACCAAAGAAAAGTTGCTGCATATTGTAAGCAACTTACCTGTTTTTCGATTTCCTGGAGGAGTGCCTTCTTGTTCCTAATCTTGTTGGTGAGTTCTTTGCGAACTTCCTACAAAAAAGATGGTACCAATCAATTCAAAATCATATAGGAATGGATTGCGGTGCATCTAACCTGCAAAGTAAGCACAAAAACTGACCTCCAGCTTCTTTATCTTTTCATATCTATAATTTGAAAGGCCCATCCAACGTATCTCCTTTTTTTCTTTTGCAATAACACGAAGTGCAATGAGAACGTTGAAAGCATCATACACTCTCCGCCTAATGTTCTTCTCATCAAACTACAAAGATAAATTTGTTTTCTTTTAGCACATAAGTTTTGCACAATTACAGATATGTTTTTTTTTTTTTTGCAGTTTGATGAGAAATGGACTTGAAAGTTCTCGGTGTGATTTCGGTCTTGTAGTATTTGCTGTAACTTAATCGTCCAGTTTTCTGCTAGGTTGTTGTGTTCTGCCGTCATAGTTGCAAAAACAGTAAGGTGGTGGTGCTGGTTAGAGGTTCTAAAACATGTGGATGTTTGTAATAAGCTTTCTGGAACCATGACATTTGGCGGGCCGACACTCTTTGTATCAGTTCCATGCTAAATGAAATTGGGAGCCATGCTTCTTAATTCAAATTTTAAAAAGTATATTCAAAAAGGGAACAGAGAAGTCCATATTATACAAATAATAAGAACAAACCCCTTGACCAATATGTGCCATGGACTTCAGCTCTGAATAAATTTCATCTGCAACCTGTAATAGAAAGTAGCTAGTTGAGGTAGTTAATGACTCAAGCAGGGAGAAAGTAAATCAGTTCCCAAGCATATTTCTTTGAAAGGTGTGTTATGTATCAGCAAAAATGGCATGGCAGCAATGTAATAGAAGTATTGATGTTTTGCCTTTCACCATTTAAATGACAGGATAATTATTTTGCATTGGCATTCAGGATGCTCTTTGTGCTTCATAAGCAGACTGCACAGTTACATGTTAGATAAAGTCATCCAAAATTACAGCAAAATTCCATTGGTGTTTAAACATGGCATTCGGGAGTGGTTTATCATGGCCAATCAGTGAAGGATACACGTGTTTGAGCTTTGGAGAATACCTCATTGTATGTTGTTCTTCCTTTGGCTTCAACTTTCTCACAAACTGCAAAATCATGTCAAATGCTCATCAGATCAAAGTACCAGTGTGTCAGCAATTCAAGTTTACATTCATGACAGAAAAACATCTCGCATCAAAAAGGTTACAGCGAAGCATCTAGTACAAGGGTATAACCCCTCTATTGCACATCTATGACCTCACGAAATTTCTATCAACACAACTTCCTCTGACATAGAACCAGTGTACACCAAAAAGTAACCGTAATGAGCAATGAGCATTGCTATATACTGATACATCATATGTAATGTCACCCAACATACCATGCTCTAAATCCCAACATGGCATCAAGCTAACCAACAACGTTTTCTTCCAATCTGACATGAATTTCCTACTAAAAGTGTTTCGCGTGCTTTGCTGTGCCGCTTCTGCAGATGGACTTTGACATCCTCATGCATATACACTGGAACAACCTATCTCACTCAGTGCACAGACATACATCAACCTTGGTCTGCTCAGATAAACATTCATGACTTGTAAAAATGGTTTGACAGCCCCCTACTGTGACAGTATTGGTGGCAATAATACTCCAACATAATACCGTGGAGGAACTACAGCTGATCATTACCACACAACAGCACAACAGAACACACCACAACAACCAAAATTCAGACAATTGAGGACTCAACCACCGAACGCCCAGCCCGGAAAGACCGCACCTAGCTGGCAGGGTTGCAACCGCCGAACATCCAGCCGCCTGCTTGCGGCCGCTGAATGACCGGCGGGGAAAGACTCCTAGTCGTGTGCTCGCAGCCGCCGAATGCTCAACTGGGAAAGACGTCGAACTCCCTTCAAGCTGCCTACTTCCAGCGCCTGAGATCTCCTCAAGCCACCTCTGCGCACAATCGCCTTTAACTTTCTGCTCTCCGCCTCCGTGCTGTCTTTTCCTTGTCCACACAGCCAGCGCAACAGTAAAAGTATCTCGTGCCCCTAGCCGCAACGTGATGGGAACACATGGCACAATTGACGACACCTAGGCCGAGGCGCGCGAGGCATGGTCAAAACCGGCTGACCAACGGGGAAAGGAGCAAAACAAACTCTGGCAACCGCCTCCGATGAAGAATAGCGTAGATCGGAAGGATCCAACCTGAAGACACGTGGACGTAGACAAATGACGAAATGATCTGAGCAAATCCACCAAAGATAGATCCGTCAGAGACACAACTCCACACGCCCACCAATGACGCTAGGCGGGGATTGCTATGGGCTCTCGAAATTGTTGCCCTGAATCGACTCATATCGCTCCACCACACAGCCACTTACGGAAAAAGGCTTTCGCCCCGCTTTATATATAAAGCAAACTGCCAAGCCAACATCCAACAAGGTTCCACACGCGCACACACACACTCAAAGGTCTCACAAGCACAGAGAGTACATAATAGGGTAATGCTGAGGGCACAGCACAACAAGCCCTGAA
>NC_041385.1:506086362-506088905 GCF_002162155.2 Triticum dicoccoides | reverse complement strand
AGGAGGGTGTTGATGGCGTCCCGGTCCTGGGGGCGGCTAAGCGGCCGCCAAAGCTGCAAATAGCCACACATTTTGAAGATTGCGTCAGCCGCACGGCGGAGAGGCACTTTCTGAATAACAAGATTGTTGCGGATGGTCCAAAGCGACCAGGCGAGGACCCCAACGCAGAGCCATATAATATGGCGGTAGCGGGGGGGGGGTGGGGGGAGGCGTGGATCTCGGCAAGAAGGTCAGGGAAGTTGGTGTTGCACCACTGTCCACCGACCGTCTCGCGGAAGCAGGCCCACGAGAACTGGGCAGTGGAGCAAGAGAAGAAGATGTGGTTAGCATCCTCCACCGTGCCGCACAGGGGGCAGAGCCCATCCCCTGGGCCATTACGCTTGAGGACCTCAACCCCAGAGGGGAGACGTCCGCGGATCCACTGCCACAAGAAGATCCTAATCTTCAGAGGCAAGTGTATGTCCCAGATCAGGCTAAAGGGTTCCGGCGCAGTCGAGGGTGTGATGGCTGCGTAGAGGGACTTAGTGGAGAAGCGGCCAGAGGACTATAGCCGCCAAGAGACGGAATCAGGGACGCCCTCGACGTCCATCGGGAGAAGGGCGATGTCCTGAAGGAGGGAGTCCCAAGCGGCCACCTCAAGGGGGCTGAAGGGGCGCCGAAAAGCGAGACACCCTAAGTCAACAAGGGTCGTCTCGACAAAGACCCGAGGGTCAACCGCAATAGCAAATAGGTCCGGGAATCAGGCAGCCAGGGGGGAATCCCCTAACCAACGGTCGAACCAGAACAGGGTCGAGGACCCGGAGCCCACCGAGATGGACGTGCCGATGAGGAGGATGGGAAGGAGCTAGATCACAGCCTGCCAGAACTGGGAGCTACCAGAACGCTGGCAGAAAGCTAGAGGTTGGCCCCTGAGGTACTTAGTATGGATGATGGTGAGCCATAGGCCTCCCTCCCCATTGGCGATACGCCAAAGCCATCGGGTCAGGAGAGCGATGTTCATGCGCCGAGACGACAGAATCCCAAGACCATCCTGGTCCTTGGGTTTGCAGATGTCTGGCCAGCTCACCATATGGTATTTCTGCTTGTCGCCCTCGCCGGCCCAGAAAAACCTAGACTGGTATTTGGCGATCTCCTGATGGAGTCTCATGGAGGCGGTAGAAGCTCATGAGAAACCAGAGGAGGCTAGCAAGCGAGGAGTTGATGAGGATTACCCGGGCCGCTTTCGAGAGCCACCTCCCTCGCCAGGGCTCAACCCTGTGCTGCATCCGGGTCACAGTCGGGCGGAGGTCAGCGACGGTAAGCCGTGAGTCACTAATGGGTATCCCCAAGTAGGTCGTGGGGAAGGTGAAGGAAATATGCCCTAGAGGCAATAATAAAGTTATTATTTATTTCCTTATAATCATGATAAATGTTTATTATTCATGCTAGAATTGTATTGACCGGAAACATAATACATGTGTGAATACATAGACAAACAAAGTGTCACTAGTATGCCTTTACTTGACTAGCTCGTTAATCAAAGATGGTTATGTTTCCTAACCATGAACAATGAGTTGTTATTTGATTAACGAGGTCACATCATCAGTTGAATGATCTGATTGACATGACCCATTCCATTAGCTTAGCACCCGATCGTTTAGTATGTTGCTATTGCTTTCTTCATGACTTATACATGTTGCTATGACTATGAGATTATGCAACTCCCGTTTACCGGAGGAACACTTTGGGTGCTACCAAACGTCACAACGTAACTGGGTGATTATAAAGGAGCATTACAGGTGTCTCCAAAGGTAGATGTTGGGTTGGCGTATTTCGAGATTAGGATTTGTCACTCCGATTGTCGGAGAGGTATCTCTGGGCCCTCTCGGTAATGCACATCACATAAGCCTTGCAAGCATTGCAACTAGTGAGTTAGTTGCAAGATGATGTATTACAGAACGAGTAAAGAGACTTGCCGGTAACGAGATTGAACTAGGTATTGGATACCGACGATCGAATCTCGGGCAAGTAACATACCGATGACAAAGGGAACAACGTATGTTGTTATGCGGTCTGACCGATAAAGATCTTCGTAGAATATGTAGGAGCCAATATGGGCATCCAGGTCCCGCTATTGGTTATTGACCGGAGACGTGTCTCGGTCATGTCTACATTGTTCTCGAACCCGTAGGGTCCGCATGCTTAAGGTTACGATGACAGTTACATTATGAGTTTATGCATTTTGATGTACCGAAGGTTGTTCGGAGTCCCGGATGTGATCACGGACATGACGAGGAGTCTCGAAATGGTCGAGACGTAAAGATTGATATATTGGATGACTATATTCGGACACCGGAAGGGTTCCGGAAGAGTATCGGATAAAACCGGAGCACCGGGGGGTTACCGGAACCCCCCGGGAGGTTAATGGGCCTTATGGGCCTAATGTGGAGAAGAGGAAGGGGCTGCCAGGGCAGGCCGCGCGCCCCCTCTCCCCCTAGTCCGAATTGGACAAGGAGGGAGGGGCGGCGCCCCCCCTTTCCTTCTCTCCCTCCACCTCTCCTAGT
>NC_041385.1:506079253-506086219 GCF_002162155.2 Triticum dicoccoides | reverse complement strand
CTACTCCCAGAGGGAGTAGGACTCTCCTGCGCCTCCCCTCCTTGGCCGGCCGCACCCCCCCTTGGATCCTTTATATACGGGGGCAGGGGGGCACCCTAGAACACACAAGTTGATCCACGTGATCTGTTCCTTAGCCGTGTGCGGTGCCCCCTGCCACCATATTCCTCGATAATACTGTAGCGGAGTTTAGGCGAAGCCCTGCTGCTGTAGTTCATCAAGATCGTCACCACGTCGTCGTGCTGACGGAACTCTTCCCCGACACTTTGCTGGATCGGAGTCCGGGGATCGTCATCGAGCTGAACGTGTGCTCGAACTCGGAGGTGCCGTATTTTCGGTGCTTGATCGGTTGGATCGTGAAGACGTACGACTACTTTCTCTACGTCGTGTCATCGCTTCCGCAGTCGGTCTGCGTTGGGTACGTAGACAACACTCTCCCCCTCGTTGCTATGCATCACATGATCTTGCGTGTGCGTAGGAAATTTTTTGAAATTACTACGAAACCGAACAGTGGCATCCGAGCCTAGGTTATTTATGTTGATGTTATATGCACGAGTAGAACACAAGTGAGTTGTGGACGATACAAGTCATACTGCCTACCAGCATGTCATACTTTGGTTCGGCGGTATTGTTGGACGAGACGACCCGGACCAACCTTACGCGTACGCTTACGTGAGACCGGTTCCCTCGACGTGCTTTGCACAGAGATGGCTTGCGGGCGACTGTCTCTCCAACTTTAGTTGAACCAAGTATGGCTACGCCCGGTCCTTGCGAAGGTTAAAACGGAGTCTATTTGACAAACTATCGTTGTGGTTTTGATGCGTAGGTGAGATTGGTTCTTACTTAAGCCCATAGCAGCCACGTAAAACATGCAACAACAAAGTAGAGGACGTCTAACTTGTTTTTGCAGGGCATGTTGTGATGTGATATGGTCAAGGCATGATGCTGAATTTTATTGTATGAGATGATCATGTTTTGTAACCGAGTTATCGGCAACTGGCAGGAGCCATATGGTTGTCGCTTTATTGTATGCAATGCAATCGCGATGTAATGCTTTACTTTATTACTAAACGGTAGTGATAGTCGTGGAAGCATGAGATTGGCGAGACGACAACGATGCTACGATGGAGATCAAGGTGTCGCGCCGGTGACGATGGTGATCATGACGGTGCTTCGGAGATGGAGATCACAGGCACAAGATGATGATGGCCATATCATATCACTTATATTGATTGCATGTGATGTTTATCTTTTTATGCATCTTATCTTGCTTTGATTGACGGTAGCATTATAAGATGATCTCTCACTAAATTATCAAGAAGTGTTCTCCCTGAGTATGCACCGTTGCGAAAGTTCTTCGTGCTGAGACACCACGTGATGACCGGGTGTGATAGGCTCTACGTTCAAATACAACGGGTGCAAAACAGTTGCGCACGCAGAATACTCAGGTTAAACTTGACAAGCCTAGCATATGCAGATATGGCCTCGGAACACGGAGACCGAAAGGTCGAGCGTGAATCATATAGTAGATATGATCAACATGATGATGTTCACCGATGAAACTACTCCATCTCACGTGATGATCGGACATGGTTTAGTTGATTTGGATCACGTGATCACTTAGAGGATTAGAGGGATGTCTATCTAAGTGGGAGTTCTTTAGTAATATGATTAATTGAACTTAAATTTATCATGAACTTAGTCCCTGATAGTATCTTGCTTGTTTATGTTGATTGTAGATAGATGGCTCGTGCTGTTGTTCCGTTGAATTTTAATGCGTTCCTTGAGAAAGCAAAGTTGAAAGATGATGGTAGCAACTACACGGACTGGGTCCGTAACTTGAGGATTATCCTCATTGCTGCACAGAAGAATTACATCCTGGAAGCACCGCTGGGTGCCAGGCCTGCTGCTGGAGCAACACCAGATGTTATGAACGTCTGGCAGAGCAAAGCTGATGACTACTCGATAGTTCAGTGTGCCATGCTTTACGGCTTAGAATCGGGACTTCAACGACGTTTTGAACGTCATGGAGCATATGAGATGTTCCAGGAGTTGAAGTTAATATTTCAAGCAAATGCCCGAATTGAGAGATATGAAGTCTCCAATAAGTTCTATAGCTGCAAGATGGAGGAGAACAGTTCTGTTAGTGAGCATATACTCAAAATGTCTGGGTATAATAATCCCTTGATTCAATTGAGAGTTAATCTTCCGGATGATTGCGTCATTGACAGAATTCTCCAATCACTGCCACCAAGCTACAAGAGCTTCGTGATGAACTATAATATGCAAGGGATGAACAAGACTATTCCCGAGCTCTTCGCAATGCTGAAAGCTGCGGAGGTAGAAATCAAAAAGGAGCATCAAGTGTTGATGGTCAACAAGACCACTAGTTTCAAGAAAAGGGGCAAAGGAAAGAAGAAGGGGAACTTCAAGAAGAACGGCAAGCCAGTTGCTGCTCAAGAGAAGAAATCCAAGTCTGGACCTAAGCCTGAAACTGAGTGCTTCTACTGCAAGCAGACTGGTCACTGGAAGCGGAACTGCCCCAAGTATTTGGCGGATAAGAAGGATGGCAAGGTGAACAAAGGTATATGTGATATACATGTTATTGATGTATACCTTACTAATGCTCGCAGTAGCACCTGGGTATTTGATACTGGTTCTGTTGCTAATATTTGCAACTCGAAACAGGGGCTACGGATTAAGCGAAGATTAGCTAAGGACGAGGTGACGATGCGCGTGGGAAACGGTTCCAAAGTCGATGTGATCACGGTCGGCACGCTACCTCTACATCTACCTTCGGGATTAATATTAGACCTAAATAATTGTTATTTGGTGCCAGCGTTGAGCATGAACATTATATCTGGATCTTGTTTAATGCGAGACGGTTATTCATTTAAATCAGAGAATAATGGTTGTTCTATTTATATGAGTAATATCTTTTATGGTCATGCACCCTTGAAGAGTGGTCTATTCTTATTGAATCTCGATAGTAGTAATACACATATTCATAATGTTGAAACCAAAAGATGCAGAGTTGATAATGAAAGTGCAACTTATTTGTGGCACTGTCGTTTAGGTCATATCGGTATAAAGCGCATGAAGAAACTCCATACTGATGGACTTTTGGAACCACTTGATTATGAATCACTTGGTACTTGCGAACCGTGCCTCATGGGCAAGATGACTAAAACACCGTTCTCCGGTACTATTGGAGAGAGCAACAGATTTGTTGGAAATCATACATACCGATGTATGTGGTCCGATGAATATTGAGGCTCGTGGCGGATATCGTTATTTTCTCACCTTCACAGATGATTTAAGCAGATATGGGTATATCTACTTAATGAAACATAAATCTGAAACATTTGAAAAGTTCAAAGAATTTCAGAGTGAAGTTGAAAATCATCGTAACAAGAAAATAAAGTTTCTACGATCTAATCGTGGAGGAGAATATTTGAGTTACGAGTTTGGTGTACATTTGAAAAACTGTGGAATAGTTTCGCAACTCACGCCACCCGGAACACCACAGCGTAATGGTGTGTCCGAACGTCGTAATCGTACTTTACTAGATATGGTGCGATCTATGATGTCTCTTACAGATTTACCGCTATCATTTTGGGGTTATGCTTTAGAGACGGCCGCATTCACGTTAAATAGGGCACCATCAAAATCCGTTGAGACGACGCCTTATGAACTGTGGTTTGACAAGAAACCAAAGTTGTCGTTTCTTAAAGTTTGGGGCTGCGATGCTTATGTGAAAAAGCTTCAACCTGATAAGCTCGAACCCAAATCGGAGAAATGTGTCTTCATAGGATACCCAAATTAAACTGTTGGGTACACCTTCTATCACAGATCCGAAGGCAAGACATTCGTTGCTAAGAATGGATCCTTTCTGGAGAAGGAGTTTCTCTCGAAAGAAGTGAGTGGGAGGAAAGTAGAACTTGACGAGGTAACTGTACCTGCTCACTTACTGGAAAGTAGTTCATCACAGAAAACTGTTTCAGTGACACCTACACCAGTTAGTGAGGAAGCCAATGATAATGATCATGAAACTTCAGATCAAGATACTACTGAACCTCGTAGATCAACCAGAGTAAGATCCGCGCCAGAGTGGTACGGTAATCCTGTCCTGAAAGTCATGCTACTAGATCATGATGAACCTACGAACTATGAAGAAGCGATGGTGAGCCCAGATTCCGCAAAGTGGCTTGAAGCCATGAAATCTGAGATGGGATCCATGTATGAGAACAAAGTATGGACTTTGGTTGACTTGCCCGATGATTGGCAAGCAATTGAGAATAAATGGATCTTTAAGAAGAAGACTGACACTGATGGTAATGTTACTGTCTACAAAGCTCGACTTGTCGCAAAAAGGTTTTCGGCAAGTTCAAGGGATTGACTACGATGAGACCTTCTCACCCGTAGCGATGCTTAAGTCCGTCCGAATCATGTTAGCGATTGCCGCATTTTATGATTATGAAATTTGGCAGATGGATGTTAAAACTGCATTCCTGAATGGATTTCTGGAAGAAGAGTTGTATATGATGCAACCGGAAGGTTTTGTCGATCCAAAGGGAGCTAACAAAGTATGCAAGCTCCAGCGATCCATTTATGGACTGGTGCAAGCCTCTCGGAGTTGGAATAAACGTTTTGATAGTGTGATCAAAGCATTTGGTTTTATACAGACTTTCGGAGAAGCTTGTATTTACAAGAAAGTGAGTGGGAGCTCTGTAGCATTTCTAATATTATATGTGGATGACATATTGCTGATTGGAAATGATATAGAATTTCTGGATAGCATAAAGGGATACTTGAATAAAAGTTTTTCAATGAAAGACCTCGGTGAAGCTGCTTACATATTAGGCATTAAGATCTATAGAGATAGATCAAGACGCTTAATTGGACTTTCACAAAGCACATACCTTGACAAAATTTTGAAAAAGTTCAAAATGGATCAAGCAAAGAAAGGGTTCTTGCCTGTGTTACAAGGTATGAAATTGAGTAAGACTCAATGCCCGACCACTGCAGAAGATAGAGAGAATATGAAAGATGTTCCCTATGCATCAGCCATAGGCTCTATCATGTATGCAATGCTGTGTACCAGACCTGATGTGTGCCTTGCTATAAGTTTAGCAGGGAGGTATCAAAGTAATCCAGGAGTGGATCACTGGACAGCGGTCAAGAACATCCTGAAATACCTGAAAAGGACTAAGGATATGTTTCTCGTATAAGGAGGTGACAAAGAGCTCACCGTAAAAGGTTACGTTGATGCAAGCTTTGACACTGATCCGGACGATTCTAAATCGCAAACCGGATACGTGTTTACATTAAACGGTGGAGCTGTCAGTTGGTGCAGTTCTAAACAAAGCGTCGTAACGGGATCTACATGTGAAGCGGAGTACATAGCTGCTTCGGAAGCAGCAAACGAAGGAGTCTGGATGAAGGAGTTCATATCCGATCTAGGTGTCATACCTAATGCATCGGGTCCAATGAAAATCTTTTGTGACAATACTGGTGCAATTGCCTTGGCAAAGGAATCCAGATTTCACAAAAGGACCAAACACATCAAGAGACGCTTCAACTCCATCCGGGATCTAGTCCAGGTGGGAGACAAAGAGATTTGCAAGATACATACGGATCTGAATGTTGCAGACCCGTTGACTAAGCCTCTTCCACGAGCAAAACATGATCAGCACCAAGACTCCATGGGTGTTAGAATCATTACAGTGTAATCTAGATTATTGACTCTAGTGCAAGTGGGAGACTGAAGGAAATATGCCCTAGAGGCAATAATAAAGTTATTATTTATTTCCTTATAATCATGATAAATGTTTATTATTCATGCTAGAATTGTATTAACCGGAAACATAATAGATGTGTGAATACATAGACAAACAAAGTGTCACTAGTATGCCTCTACTTGACTAGCTCGTTAATCAAAGATGGTTATGTTTCCTAACCATGAACAATGAGTTGTTATTTGATTAACGAGGTCACATCATCAGTTGAATGATCTGATTGACATGACCCATTCCATTAGCTTAGCACCCGATCGTTTAGTATGTTGCTATTGCTTTCTTCATGACTTATACATGTTCCTATGACTATGAGATTATGCAACTCCCGTTTACCGGAGGAACACTTTGGGTGCTACCAAACGTCACAACGTAACTGGGTGATTATAAAGGAGCATTACAGGTGTCTCCAAAGGTAGATGTTGGGTTGGCGTATTTCGAGATTAGGATTTGTCACTCCGATTGTCGGAGAGGTATCTCTGGGCCCTCTCGGTAATGCACATCACATAAGCCTTGCAAGCATTGCAACTAGTGAGTTAGTTGCAAGATGATGTATTACAGAACGAGTAAAGAGACTTGCCGGTAACGAGATTGAACTAGGTATTGGATACCGACGATCGAATCTCGGGCAAGTAACATACCGATGACAAAGGGAACAACGTATGTTGTTATGCGGTCTGACCGATAAAGATCTTCGTAGAATATGTAGGAGCCAATATGGGCATCCAGGTCCCGCTATTGGTTATTGACCGGAGACGTGTCTCGGTCATGTCTACATTGTTCTCGAACCCGTAGGGTCCGCACGCTTAAGGTTACGATGACAGTTACATTATGAGTTTATGCATTTTGATGTACCGAAGGTTGTTCGGAGTCCCGGATGTGATCACGGACATGACGAGGAGTCTCGAAATGGTCGAGACGTAAAGATTGATATATTGGATGACTATATTCGGACACCGGAAGGGTTCCAGAAGAGTATCGGATAAAACCAGAGCACCGGGGGGTTACCGGAACCCCCCGAGAGGTTAATGGGCCTTATGGGCCTAATGTGGAGAAGAGGAAGGGGCTGCCAGGGCAGGCCGCGCGCCCCCTCTCCCCCTAGTCCGAATTGGACAAGGAGGGAGGGGCGGCGCCCCCCCTTTCCTTCTCTCCCTCCACCTCTCCTAGTTGGACT
>NC_041385.1:506076928-506079077 GCF_002162155.2 Triticum dicoccoides | reverse complement strand
CTCCCAGAGGGAGTAGGACTCTCCTGCGCCTCCCCTCCTTGGCCGGCCGCACCCCCCCTTGGATCCTTTATATACGGGGGCAGGGGGGCACCCTAGAACACACAAGTTGATCCACGTGATCTGTTCCTTAGCCGTGTGTGGTGCCCCCTGCCACCATATTCCTCGATAATACTGTAGCGGAGTTTAGGCGAAGCCCTGCTGCTGTAGTTCATCAAGATCGTCACCACGCCGTCGTGCTGACGGAACTCTTCCCCGACACTTTGCTGGATCGGAGTCCGGGGATCGTCATCGAGCTGAACGTGTGCTCGAACTCGGAGGTGCCGTATTTTCGGTGCTTGATCGGTTGGATCGTGAAGACGTACGACTACTTTCTCTACGTCGTGTCATCGCTTCCGCAGTCGGTCTGCGTTGGGTACGTAGACAACACTCTCCCCCTCGTTGCTATGCATCACATGATCTTGCGTGTGCGTAGGAAATTTTTTGAAATTACTACGAAACCGAACAGAAGGTACCTAGGCGGCAGTTCAGCCGGTCAGCAATGTCCTGGGCCTCCTCCGGAGGATAGCCAAGGATCATCACTTTGCTCTTATCGAAGTTGATAGTGAGCCCAGACATCTGCTGGAAGGAGAGGAGGAACTTCAAGTTAGCTATGTCGGAAGCGGATCCCTCCACCATTATTATGGTGTCGTCAGCATATTGTAGGAGGGAGACCCATCCCGCTCCTACCAGATGGGGGACTAAGCCTTGGATATGACCAGAAGCTTCGGCCTTGTCCAAGATGATAGCAAGGGCATTGACCACCATGTTGAACAGAAACGAGGAAAACGGGTCACCCTGGCGAACCCCACAAAGGGTGGGGAAGTATGACCCGATCTCCCCGTTAATGTTAACCGCGGTACGACCGCGAGAGACGAGCTGCATAACGCGGGTCACCCACCGGTCATCGAAACCCTTGCGGAGCAAGACTTCCTGCAGGAAGGGCCAGTGAACCGTATCATAGGCTTTATGGAAGTCGAGCTTCAGGAAGACCGCACGAAGGTGCTTGGCCCGGACTTCATGAAGGACTTCGTGGAAGACCAAGACCCCATCCAAAATAAACCGCCCTTAAATGAAGGCGGATTGGTTGGGGTGGGTGACGGAGTCAGCTAGAAGGGTCACCCTATTGGCGTACCCTTTAGCCAAAATCCGGAAAATCACATTAATCACCGTGATAGGACGAAACTGGCGGATGTCCGAAGCGCCCGGAACTTTAGGGATGAGGGTGATGACCCCATAGTTCAGGCGCCCAAGGTCCATGGTCCCCGAGAAGAACTCGTCGAAGAGGGCCATGACCTCCAGTTTGATGGTTTGCCAGAACGATTTGAAAAAGGTTACTAGAAAACCATCCGGACCCGGTGCCGAGGAGGGGTTCATGCCCTTGATCGTCGCGAGAACCTCATCCTCCGAGAAAGGTGCCACCAAGGCGGCATTAGTCTCGGCGGATACTAACTGGCCCACCGACCAGGTATCGGGGGCCAGTGCAGCACCACCCCGAGGGGTGGGGGAGAATAGGGCTTTATAGAAGCCATATACACGAGCTCGGATGTCCGAGGGGCGAACGAGCTGGGCATCTCCATCCCACAGGGAGTGGATGGAGTTCCGTCGTCGCCGCCCATTGGCAATAGCCTGGAAGTAAGCCGTATTAGCGTCCCCACGGAGCACCCATCGTTGGGTGCCGCGGAGCCTCCAGTACGTTTCCTCGTCCGTGTAGATGGCCGAGAGCTGATCCTCGAGATCATATCTCAACATCCATTCATCCGGGGAGATCCCGGAAGTGTCAGCGCGGGTGTCCAGGGCTTGGGTGGCAGTCAAGAGGGCTTTCTTGCGATCGCGGAGGTCTCGGCCAAGGTTCGCGCCCCACCCCTTCATAAATTGCGGGCAAGCTTGGCGCAAAACTGCCACGAGTCAACAGCGGACACGGAGCGGTGGGGAGAATTACGTGCAGCGAACCACTTAGCCCACCCATCAGCAGATCACTACACAAAGCACAGCGCGTTGACCAAGTCAAAACCGTGGACTAAATCTCAAATTGACGACATCAATTGATTGAGAGAGCTTACACCCCTACGGAGCTTATAGTGAATTAAAGGACGTTCAGACCAAATCCACA
>NC_041385.1:506058456-506076718 GCF_002162155.2 Triticum dicoccoides | reverse complement strand
ACCACCAATTGCCAAGCTGTGAATTCCTCAGCCACACCCTGCACCTTCTAGACTAAATTGGCGATTCTACAATTCAATCAATTGAGGTAAACAAAGCAATATTCTCCTACAAAATCCCTCAACAAATGGAACCTACAAGAAGATTGGAATCGGCTACAGCAATACCAGAGCAAAGAAAGCAATGGAATCCCGCACATCATCTATGAAGAACACCAGATTAGGCATCAAATCGCCCAAACTGGTTCCTTCCAGAAACGTTCTCCAAACAGCCGAGCAATATATGCACTATGAACGACGCCAGTTAATTAGTAAACACTCGAGCTTTAACCATGGCGCATCATCTGACCTATTTTGCTGTACTCGCGGAGCCCCCAACCGGTGATCCTCGGTGCCGCAGCCTTCTCCTTCTTCCTATCTTTATCCGGGTCAACAGCCTCCTTCCTTTGGACCGCATTTCCGCCGCTGCATCAATCAAGAAACCCCAAAAAAATCCCCTCACCTAAAGCCTCGATACGAAGGATTTGATCAAGGAACCGAGAGCAAGGATGAGATGGCGGTTACCGTTCGGGAAGCGGGGGGACGCTGGAAGCTTCTAGAATGTGCACGCCGGTCAGGTCCAGTGCGGCGGGAGCGGCCGCAGCAGCTCCGCCGCGGGGAGGCGCCATTGCGGTTCGAGTGATGTTTCGGCTGGCCAGAGAGGGGGGAAGAAAGAGATTGTGTAAAAGTTGCTTTTTTCACCCTTTACCAGAGTAGTACTGTAACTTTCAAGGAGGAGAGGACAGGTCGTGGACATTTATTACCTGTTCACACCTGTAAATTTCAGGAAAAAAGGAATTCATGAGGGTTGAAATCCTACCAAATTAGAAATAATATCAAAAACAATACAAATTCCACTTGATTCAAATAGGCCCTTAAAACATACGAAACTACTTTCGGAACCACGGTGCTCGACCGATTCATGCACAATGCATATTCGAACGATGTTCTAAAGTGTGCCTTCTCACACCAATGGCTAGATTAACAACATCGTCCACAAATCATGCAGCTTACATCGTGTGTATAGCATCGTTCTAAACACATACAGTGTGATACTATTGAAAACATAAACTTGCTTCTAAAACATATTCTCTTTGTTATTCGCAAAAAAAAACATATTCTCTTTGTTTCATTTCACTTTTCATATTAAAAAATCTATTATATCAACGAAAATTATGAAGTGTTGTTTAGACTAGGTAATGGTGATGTCCTGCCTCATAAGTGCCATAAATCTCGTGCATGTATTGCCTCACTACGCCTCCACCTTCTGGCTTCTAATACACAATGAAAGAAAAGGTAGGAAAATAATAATACACAATTAGATGTAAATTAAAAGCGGTAGAAGTACTTATAGAAAACTATATATATCCATATGACCCACACATTTGGTAACCTTTCATGCGTAGAAGCATTTCAAGCATCCAGCTCCCTACATAACGATGGACCATATTAGTGTTGAAGGGCACTATAGAAATTAAACCCTATTACCTAGTACTACCCATGAGTCAGAGTCCCCGTAACCCCTTGAGCCGCGCTCCCTCCAGGGCGATTGGGGGGCGGGCGGTGGGTGGGGGGAGGGGGGCTAGCCCCCTACCGCCGCCTCCCTCCTCCTCGCCCCTCGTCGTCCCCAATGGCGGATGCAGGGTAAGCCCGTGCACCACCGGTGATGGGAATGGCGGGGATCTGGTCGTGTTGTTGCTGCCTAGAGGGGTAGGAGGTGCGAGATCCTCCTCCGCCGGTCGTTTATCCAGGAGACAATCGTGGGATGCTGAGTCGGCAGGGGGTGCAGCCGGTCAGCAGAGTGACAGAGTCCTGGATTAGGGGGTGCTCGGCATGTCAGTTGCCCATCCTTTGGGTTGGGCTGAGGACCCCCCCCCCCTAAGCCTATCCCTGGCGGGCCTCGTTTGTCTTATCCAGAAGCATTAAGAAGGAATGACACGGAGACTTGACATATACTCCAAGACGTAGACATAATACTCAACACATTTGCCCCTTAGATACGACCAACCATGTGTAAACCCTAGGTACCCCGGTGTCTATATAAACTGAGGTGCCGGAGGCGTAGAGGGGAAATTCATTCACATCTGATCTCGTGGTAGCTCACCTTGATGTGGAACGAAGCATGAAAATCAAAAAAAATCCTACGAACACCCAAGATCTAATCTAGAAGATGCATAGCAATGAGAGGGGGTGTGTCTACATATTGATACGTCCATTTTGCATCATGCTTTCCTATTGTTATTTATAATGTTTTTATGCTTAATAATGTTTTTTGGAGTATTTTTAATGCCCTTTCTCTCATAATATGCAAGGTTTACACAAAGAGGGAGAAAACCGACAGCTGGAATTCTGGACCTGGAAAAGCTACGTCAGAGTTACCTATTCCACACATCTTCAATGAGATGAAAATGTACAGAGAATTGTTTTTGCAATATATAAAAAGTACTGGAGCAAATAACTAACGAAGGAGGCCCACCAGGTGAACACAACCCACCTGGGCGCGCCAGGCCCCCCAGGCGTGCCCTGGTGGGTTGTGCCCTCCTCGGCCCACCTTTGGTGCCCATCTTCTGGTATATAGGTCATTTTGACCTAGAAAAAATCAGGAGGGGACTTTCGGGATGAAGCACCATCGTCTCGAGGCGGAACTTGGGCAGGAACACTTTTGCCTTCCGGCGGAGCGATTCTGCCAGGGGAACTTCCCTCCCAGAGGGGGAAAACATCATCATCGTCATCACCAATAACGCTCCCATCTTTGGGAGGGTAATCTCCATCAACATCTTCAACAACACCATCTCCTCTCAAACCCTAGTTCATCTCTTGTGTTCAATCTTTATACCGGAACATTAGATTGGTACTTGTGGGTGACTAGTAGTGCTGATTACATCTTGTAGTTGATTACTATATGGTTTATTTGGTTGAAGATTATATGATCATATCCATTATGCTATTTAATACCCCTCTGATCTTGAGCATGATTATCATTTGTGAGTAGTTATTTTTGTTCTGAGGTCATGGGAGAAATCTTGTTGCAAGTAATAATGCGAACTCGATATGTGTTCGATATTTTGATGATATGTTGTGATTCCCTTAGTGGTGTCATGTGAACGTCGACTACATGGCACTTCACCTTATTAGGGCCTAAGGGAATGCATTGTGGAGTAGTTATTAGATGATGGGTTGCTAGAGTGACAGAAGCTTAAACCCTAGTTTATGCGCTATTTCGTAAGGGACTGATTTGGATCCAAAAGTTTAATGTCATGGTTAGATTTTATCTTAATACTTTTCTCGTAGTTGCGGATGCTTGGGAGGGGGTTAATCATAAGTAGGAGGTTTGTTCAAGTAAGAACAACACCTAAGCATCGGTCCATCCACATATCAAATTATCAAAGTAGTGAACACGAATCAAACCAACATGATGAAAGTGACTAGATGAAATTCCCGTGTATCCTCAAGAATTCTTTGCTTATCATAAGAGACCTTTTGGCATGTCCTTTGCCACAAAAGGATTGGGCTACCTTGCTGCACTTTATTTACCGTCACCGTTATTTGCTCATTACAAATTATCTTGCTATCAAACTACTTGTTGCCGACAATTTCAGCGCTTGTAGAGAGTACCTTGCTGAAAACCACTTGTCATTTCCTTCTGCTCCTTGTTGGGTTCGACACTCTTACTTATCTAAAGGACTACAATTGATTCCCTATACTTTTGGGTCATCAAGGCTCTTTTCTGGCGCCGTTGCCGGGGAGTGAAGTGCTCTCGATAAGTGGAAATTGGTAAGGGAAATTTATTACTACGTGCTGAAATTTATTGTCACTTGTTGCTATGGGGAACAATCCTTTGAGGGGTTTGTTCGGGGTATCTTCACCTCAACCGGAACCACAATTAGTTTCCACTCAACCTACCGCGCCTACCGAAAATATTGGTTACGAAATTCCTTCAGGTATTATAGAACAACTGCTAGCTAATCTTTATGCAGGAGATGGAACTGAACATCCAGATATGCACTTAATATATGTGGATGAAATTTGTGGATTACTTAAGCTTGCAGGTTTATCCGGAGATGAAGCTAAGAATAAGGTTTTTCCTTTATCTTTGAAGGGAAACCATTGACATGGTATAGGCTATGTGATGATATTGGATCTTGGAATTGGAATCGATTGAAATTGGAATTTCACCAAAAAAAATTATCCTGTGCGTCGAGTTCATCATGATCAGAGTTATATATATAATTTTTGGCCTCGTGAAGGAGAAAGTATTGCACTAGCTTTGGGGGGGGGGGGGCTTAAGTCAATGTTATACTCATGCCCCAATCATGAGCTCTCAAGAGGTATTATTATTCAGAATTTTTATGCTCAGCTTTCTCGTGATGATCAATCCATGCTCGATACTTCTTGTACTAGTTCTTTTATGAAGAAGACTATTGAATTCATGTGGGATCTTTTAGAAAGAATTAAACGCAACTCTGAAGATTGGTAACTCAAGAAGGTAAAGAGTTAGGTATTAAGCTTGAGTTGATTGTGTTAAATCTTTTATGAATACTGATGCTTTTCAAAAGTTTAGCACTAAATATGGACTTGACTCTGAGATAGTAACCTCTTTTTGTGAATCATTTGCTACTCATGTTGATCTCCCTAAGGAGAAGTGGTTTAAATATCACCCCCCTATTAAAGAAGAAATTAAAGAACCGGTAATAGCTAAAGATAAAACTATTATTTACAATGTTAACCTAGTTGTGCCTATGGCTTATATTGAAAGACCACCTTTTCCTGTTAGGATAAAGGAACATGCTAAGGTTTCAACTATGGTTCGCAAAAGCAATATTAGAGCACCTAAACCTGCTAAATAAATTAAAGTAGAACCTAGTGTTGCTATGGTTAAAGGTCTCTTGGTAGAAAATATTTATGGGCATGTTATTTACTTCTGTGATGAAGCTTCTAGAATTGCCAAACATGATGAAAAAGATAAAGATAGACCTGTTGTTGGCATGCTTGTTGTCTCAGTCAAAATAGGAGACCATTGTTATCATGGTTTATGTGACTTAGGTGCTAGCATGAGTGCTATTCCTTTTACCTCATATCAAGAAATTATGAATGCCATAACACCCACTGAAATAGAGGACATAGATGTTACTATTAAACTTGCTAATAGAGACACCATCACACCACTTGGGATTGTTAGAGGTGTTGAAGTCTTGTGTGGGAAAACAAAATATCCTACTGATTTTATTGTTCTTGGTTCCCCACAAGATGAATTTTGTCCCATTATCTTTGGTAGACCTTTCTTGAACACTGTCAATGCCACCATAGATTGTCATAAACAAACCGCCAGTGTTAGCTTTGGTGATGAGTTTCATGAATTTAATTTTTCCAAGTTTAATACATAACCTCATAAGAAAGAATTGCCTAGTAAGGATGAAATAATTGGTCTTGCTTCTATTGTTGTGCCTCCCACTGATCCATTAGAACAATATTTGCTAGACCATGAGAATGATATGCATATGCATGAAAGAAATGAGATACATAAGATTTTCTTTGAACACCGACCTTTGCTTAAACACAATTTGCCTATTGAAACTCTAAGAGGTCCTCCTCACCTAAAGGTGATCCTGTGTTTGAATTAAAAAAATTATCTGACACTTTGAAATATGCTTATCTTGATGAGAAAAAGGCATATCCTGTTATTATTAGTGCTAACCTCTCAGAACATGAAGAAGAAAGACTATTGAAAATTCTGAAGAAGCACCGAGCTGCTATTGGATATACTCTTGATGATCTTAAGGCATTAGTCCCACTCTCTGTCAGCACAAGATTAATATGGAACCTGATGCTAAACGCGTTGTTGATCATCAACGACATTTGAATCCTAAGATGAAAGAAGTGGTAAGAATTGAAATATTAAACCTTCTGGAAGCAGGTATAATCTATCCCATAGCTGATAGTAGATGGGTAAGTCCCGTTCATTGTGTCCTCAAGAAGGGAGGTATTACTGTTGTTCCTAATGATAAAAATGAATTCATTCCACAAAGAATTGTTACTGGCTATAGAATGGTTATTGATTTCAGAAAATTAAATAAAGTGACTACAAAAGATCATTACCCTTTGCCTTTTATTGATCAAATGCTAGAAAGATTATCAAAGCACACACACTTTTGTTTTCTTGAGGGATATTTTGGTTTTCGCAAATACCTGTTTCGCAACCTGATCAAGAGAAAACCACCTTTCACTACTAGGGAAAAGGCTAGCAGCAGCGCGGGTTTTAGGTGTATCAGTAGCGCGGGGAGAGGCGCTACTAATAAGGCGCTACAGCTAACACATAGCAGTAGCGCGTGCTCACTGGCGCTACTGCTACACAAGTGTAGCAGCAGCGCGGTTAGTGGAAGCTCGCTACTGCTAGTAGCTCTAGCGCGCTTTGTTTGGACGCGCTACTGCTATCGCGGCGCTGCTGCTAACTTTCATACACTCGCTACTGCTAATTTAAGTAGTTTTTTGTTCTTTTTCGGCATATTTGTTTTTATTTGAACAGGCTTTATAGAAGAATCTTTAGCACATAGAAATGTCATCATGATACACATACAAATGCCTGCGAGACCACAAATGTAATCATAGCATATACATACAAATAGTCTCATCATAATCATCATCCAACACAAAGTGGTATCTTGTCATCATCTCGAAAATAGCGATACATGCAAGTCTCGAATACTTGCAACTACAACAACCTCATCCATCTAAACAAAGGTATACGCAAGAAGAGCTATCACAATGAGTGAGAGCGGAACTATGCAGTACATGAGGTGGCAGTTACGAGTCCTCTCTCGCGCTAGCGTGAACCTCAAGTAACTAGCTTCTCCTTCTTGTATGCTTTTGAAGCCTTTATGGTTGGCGCCCGTGAACCCATTCACTTGCGCCTGACACTCATGCCACTCATTGTACACCCCCGGAACCTTCCCTTTGTACACGACATAGCAATTCCATCTCGCCATCAAGAAACTAGGTACCTGTTAGAGATGCATGTTCATGAAGAGGATGTACAATCATATATATGCAACAAAATATACTAGAGAAACACCAAAAAAGAAAGGGTTAGCAACTAGATGCAACATACAGTATGCAAATTAATTAACTAGAGGTACGCAGGTCATCATACGCAAATTAACAAAGTAGCGTTACGCAAGTTCGGCAGGGACTGTGGACATCACAAAGTTTCATCGCTACAAAAAGTATACAAGTTCAACCGACACATATCATCATCATCGGCATCATAAATCACTAGAAGTTTCATCCTTCCATATCATCGAGGATGAACCCTAGCTTCTTGAACGGCGTGAGGTCTAGACGTTGCATGCCTATGCGAGTTCGGACGTCAGCTCGCGATATAGGGCCGTGGTGGAACATCCCCTTCTCATCGACGACTTCTTTCATGATGATCGTCGCAATGTCGCTTTGGATGCGAAAGAAGTCATCTCTAAGTTTATAATCCGCTTCTCCATGAGATTCTAGCCACTTGTGGATATGATCATCATTTCTGCTGTTAATGCGAAGCTTTTGGTGATCCGTGTTGAACTGAATCATAGATGGACGATGTATAATCCATCCTTCTTGCTTGGTTTTGGGACATGGATGTAGGAGAAGTTAGTTTTATGCGCGAAACCCATCTTCTTGTTCCTTTGTTTCCTGATCTGCACGTGGCCACCTCTAAAGCTGAAGCCTCAGAGAGCACCATCTAGAATATTCATTATGTGGGTGTAGTCTTTTTTCTCGTAGTCTCTGGAAGGGTCAAAATACACGGCGTGGGAGACTTGCGGGTAAAGAACGATAAGGACGGCGCGCCCGTTGCTGCGGGGAAAAGACACCTCAAATTATTCCCCATATGAGAGAGAAGGAATGATTGAAATGTACGAAAGGGTTGTCCGGAACTGACTTACTTTGGATGATAAGGCACGAGGACAATTTCCCGTTCCTTATTCTGTACCATGAAGTTTTGGAGGTACTCCCTAGCAGTTTCACGCTCAAAGTCACCGAGACTCAAGAAAGACTCGTGCATGTAGTACGGATCCGCCACACAGATTTGCGAGACTTCTTCACTCTTCATGACGGAGCTCATATGTAGCGCAAAAAGGCGGACGATTGTAAAATCGAGCCGCCTTGTTAGAAACATCTCAAAGATATGGTCAAACCGCAGGAAGAACACCTCCGCGGGCCGTGTGTCGATGTAGCACTTCCCCTCAGGAACACGAGCCGCGTATGTTGGATATCCTGGATCCTTTGAGGCTAGTAGGCTTTTCTCAGTCGACAGCACATGGTCGTGCAGTCTCCTGAGATCCCCTGATAGTGCCTCCAGCGGTTTCGGCGGTAGCATCGGCTTGCCCGTGAGATGGAACATGACCGCACCTTTCACGGGTACACGCTCTTCAGAATGCATCGTCTGGCTGCTATGTGCTCTGGCTTGTTTGGAGGCAGTTATCTTCCCCGATCTCTTCCTCTCCTTTTTCTTGGGCACACCTTCCAGACCCTTCCTTAACCCAGTGTTCCCGGGCTAAGTACTGTGCGACCCTCGCGCCCGGCTAGTTGAGCCTGTGTTGAGGTGGCATCTTCAGGCGTGTCCTGTGAGGATTTCATGAAGAGAGACTTTTTGCAATCCCTGCTACGACCCTGCCCGGGCATATCATCCATATCCTCATTAGCAAGCCGATAGCCCGATTCATCATATGGTTGACTCATCATATCTATGTCACAGTCATACGCGTTTGTATTGAGGAAATCCATAGGGTCGACCTCCGTCTCATCATCCATTCTCTGTTCTACAGGAGAAATTACATCAGCCAGCACTATTGCACCCCCTTCATCATGTCGTCCACCGCTCTCACCCGGCACTACATGAGCTGGTAATTGCATAGGCGGGGTGGTGGTCTCCGCACATGCTTGTTGATGTGTGGTTATTGGTGTGCTCTCGGCCAGCTCCAGACGAATAAGATTCTTCGGCCATAGCAGCACCCAACCCTTGCAGCTTCCAATCCGCGGCGGGGTCTCGTCGTCCGCTCCCACATGCTGTACTAGAGGAGGCAAATCCTCGTGCCCCGATTTCACACTGGTCAAGCTAACCCTGAAGTGCCCAGCGGGGATCGGCTGGTTGTGGAACGTGGGTTGCGAGGGGTCCATTATCATCCCCTTTCCCACGTCCACCTTCTGGCCTTTGATCAAGTAGAGTATGGTGCACGGGGTTTCTTTCGCCTGCAAACACATATGTCTGTGGCGTAAAACAACCGAAAGGCAACAAAAATGGAATATTATATATATATATATATATATATATATATATGTTGGTGCGACATGTAATTACCGTGACGGCGTCGAGCTCAGCCAAAGATGAAGGCCCACCTAGCGCGCCTGAGACTGAGGACGGGCTGTTATGAGCGGGAGCGGCTGCGAGAGGAGGCCCGGTTGCGTGAGCAAGTGATGGTGCGATGGTGTTGTTGTTCATGGAGTTGCTCCCTGCTACCTCTTGAGCACTGCGTTGGATTTCCCCGAAGAGGAGAGGATGATGCAGTAAAGTAGCGTAAGTATTTCCCTCAGTTTTTGAGAACCAAGGTATCAATCCAGTAGGAGACCACGCACAAGTCCCTCGTACCTACACAAAATGATAGCAACTCACAACCAACGCTTAGGGGTTGTCAATCCCTTCACGGTCACTTACGAGAGTGGGATCTGATAGAGATAATATTTTTGGTATTTTTGATAGATAGATGCAAAGTAAAAAGTAAAGGCAAAAGTAAAAACAAAGCAAGTAAATAAAGTGATATAGATTGATATGATGAGAATAGACCCGAGGGCCATAGGTTTCACTAGTGGCTTCTCTCAAGAGCATAAGTATTCTATGGTGGGTGAACAAATTACTGTTGAGCAATTGACAGAATTGAGCATAGTTATGAGTATATCTAGGCAATGATCATGTATATAGGCATCATGTCCAAAACAAGTAGATCGAAACGTTCTGCATCTACTACTATTACTCCACTCATCGACCGCTATCTAGCATGCATCTAGAGTATTAAGTAAAAACAGAGTAACGACGTAAGCAAGATGACATGATGTAGAGGGATAAATTCATGCAATATGATAAAACCCCATCTTGTTATCCTCGATGGCAACAATACAATACGTGCCTTGCAACTCTTTCTGTCATTGAGTAAGGACACCGCAAGATTGAACCCAAAGCTAAGCACTTCTCCCATTGCAAGAACTACCAATCTAGTTGGCCAAACCAAAAAAGATAATTCGAAGAGACCTGCAAAGATAACTCAATCATACATAAAAGGATTCAGAGAAGAATCAAATATTTTCCATAGATAATACTAGATCATAAACCCACAATTCATCGGTCTCAACAAAAACACCGCAAAAAGAAGATTACATCGAATAGATCTCCACGAGAGAGGGGGAGAACATTGTATTGAGATCCAAAAAGAGAGAAGAAGCCATCTAGCTACTAGCTATGGACTCGAAGGTCTGAAGTAAACTACTCACACTTCATCGGAGGGGCTATGGTGATGATGTAGAAGCCCTCCGTGGTGGATGCCCCCTCCGGCGGCCGGAACAGACCCCAAGATGGGATCTCGTGGATACAGAAGGTTGCGGCGGTGGAATTAGGTTTTTTGGCTCCTGTTCTGATCGTTCGGGGATACGTAGGTATATATAGGAGGAAGGAGTACGTCGGTGGAGCTCCGAGGGGCCCACGAGGTAGGGGGGCACGCCCTCCACCCTCGTGACCTTCTCGGGCACTGCTTGGAGTAGGGTCCAAGTCTCCTGGGTCACGTTCGGTTGGAAAATCACGATCACGAAGGTTTCATTCCGTTTGGACTCTGTTTGATATTCTGTTTCTTCGAAATACTAAAAAGGCAAAAAACAGCAATTCTGGGCTGGGCCTCCGGTTAATAGGTTAGTCCCAAAAATAATATAAAAGTGGAAAATAAAGCCCAATATAGTCCAAAACAGTAGATAAAGTAGCATGGAGCAATCAAAAATTATAGATACGCTAGAGACGTATCAGGCATCCCCAAGCTTAATTCCTGCTCGTCCTCGAGTAGGTAAATGATAAAAAAAAAAGAATTTTTGATGCGGAGTGATACTTTGGCATAATTTCAATGTAAATCTTCTTAATTGTGATATGAATATTCAGACCCGAAAGATTTAAGACAAAAGTTCGTATTGACACAAAAATAATAATACCTCAAGCATAATAATCAAAGCAATCATGTCTTCTCAAAATAACATGGCAAAAGAAAGGTCATCCCTACAAAATCATATAGTTAGGCTATGCTTCATTTTCGTCACACAAAGATGTTCCCAACTTCTATACCCCTGATGACAAGCCAAGCAATTGTTTCATACTTAAATAATCTCAAACTTTTTCAACCTTCACGCAATACATGAGCGTGAGCCATGGATATAGCACTATGGGTGGAATAGAATATGATGATGGGGATTGTGTGGAGAAGACAAAAAGGAGAAAGTCTCACATTGACGAGGCTAATCAATGGACTATGGAGATGCCCATCAATTGATGTCAACATGAGGAGTAGGGATTGCCATGCAACGGATGCACTAGAGCTATGTATGCCCAACAAAAGAAACTAGTGGGTGTGCATCCAACTCGCTTGCTCACGAAGACCTAGGGCATTTGAGGAAGCCCATCGTAGGAATATACAAGCCAAGTTCTATAATGAAAAATTCCCAGTAGTATAGAAAGACAACTTATGAGACTCAGTACATGAGGAACAAGGTTCTACTTTGAAGCACAATATATGAGACTCACTACATGAAGAACAAGGTGCTACTTTGAAGCACAAGTGTGGAAGCAGAGATAGTAGCATTGCCCTTTATTTTTATTTTTATTTTTTTGGGCCTTTCTCTTTTTTTGGCCTTTCTCTTTTTTTTATTTGGGAAATGCTCTAATAATGATGATCATCACACTTCTATCGATTACAACACAAGGATTACAACTCGAAACTTAGAACAAGATATGACTCTATATGAATGCCTCCGGCAGTGTACCGGGATGGTGCAATAAATCAAGAGTGACATGTATGGAAAATAATGCATGGTGGCTTTGCCACAAATACGATGTCAACTACAAGATCATGCAATGGCAATATGACAAAAGTAATGTATGCCATGATGATGGTGGTGAAAGTTGCATGGCAATATATCTCGGAATGGCTATGGAAATGCCATGATAGGTAGGTATGGTGGCTGTTTTGAGGAAGATATAAGGAGGTTTATGTGTGATAGAGCGTATCATATCACGGGGTTTGGATGCACCAGCGAAATTTGCGCCAACTCTCAAGGTGAGAAAGGGCAATGCACGATACCGAAGAGGCTAGCAAAGGTGGAAAGGTGAGAGTGCGTATAATCCATGGACTCAACATTAGTCAAAAGAACTCATATACTTATTGCAAAAATTTAGAAGTCATAAAAAATTCAAGTACTACACGCATGCTCCTAGGGGGATAGATTGGTAGGAAAAGACCATCGATCGTCCCCGACCGCCACTCATAAGGATACACAAGCCAGGTACACTTCATGTTTCAAATTTGTTACACAACTTTAACCATACATGCATGCTACGGGACTTGCAAACTTCAACACAAGTATTTCTCAAATTCATAATCACCCAACTAGCATGACTTTGATATTATAACCTCCATATCTCAAAACAATTATCAAGCATCAAACTTATCTTAGTATTGAATTCACTCAAAAGAAAGTTTCACATATCTTGAACACCAAGTATATTAATATTAAGCAAATTACCATGCTATTAAAGACTCTAAAAATAATCTAAGTGAAGCATGAGAGATCAAATAGTTTCTTTAAAACAAATCCACCACCGTGCTCTAAAAGATCTAAGTGAAGTACTAGAGCAAAAATTTTCACGCTCAAAAAGATATAAGTGAAGCACTATGAGCAAAACTATCAAGCTCAAAAGATATAAGTGAAGCACATAGAGTATTCTAACAAATTCCAATTCATGTATGGCTCTCTCAAAAGGTGTGTACAGCAAGGATGATTGTGGTAGACTAACAAGCAAAGACACAAATAATACAAGACGCTCCAAGCAAAACACATATCATGTTGGTGAATAAAAATATAGCTCCAAGTAAATTACCGATGGAAGTGGACGAAAGAGGGGATGCCTTCCGGGGCATCCCCAGGCTTTGACTTTTTGGTGTCCTTGGATTATCTTGAGGGTGCCATGGGCATCCCCGATCTTAGGCTCTTGCCACTCCTTGTTCCATAATCCATCAAAAGAATTCACCCAAAACTTGAAAACTTCACAACACAAAACTTAACAGAAATCTCGTGAGCTCCGTTAGAGAAAGAAAACAAAAAACTACTTCAAGGTACTGTAATGAACTCATTCTTTATTTATATTGGTGTTAAACCTACTGTATTCCAACTTCTCTATGGTTTATAAACTAGTTTACTAGCCATAGATTCATCAAAATAAGCAAACAACACACGAAAAATAGAATCTGTCAAAAACAGAACAGTCTGTAGAAATCTGTAACTAACGCAAACTTCTGGAACTCTAAAAATTCTACCAAAATAGGAAGTCCTGGAAAATTTATTTATGGATCATCATCAAAAAGAATCAACGCAAAAGCACGTTCCTGTGATTTATCATAACTAAATTCGTGCGTGCAAAGTTTCTGTTTTTCAGCAGAATCAAATCAACTATCATCGTAGGTTATCCTATAGGTCCTACTTGGCACAAACACTAATTAAAACATAAAACCACATCCAAACAGAAGGTAGACAGATTATTTATTCCTAAACAGAAGCAAAAACAAAAAACACAAAATAAAATTGGGTTGCCTCCCAACAAGCGCTATCGTTTAACGCCCCTAGCTAGGCATAAAAGCAAGGATAGATCTAGGTATTGCCATCTTTGATTTTCATTTTTTTAGCGGAGTCATGTTCGAATCCGGGAGGTTCTTTCCGCTTCCCTTCATATTCGGTAATTTTTAGATCCAAAGAATCCAATCGCTTATTACAAAGAGTAATCAACATATTCATGCGGTGAAGATTCCCGCTAACACTTTTAAGAGGCTCAAGAGATTTTTGTAAATTTTTTGTTACTTCGCAAATTTTCTCAAACACTTGGGTTTCTTCCTGGGTAGGATGCGATCTTCCTTTTTGGGGTAGTGTTCCCACTATTCCCTCTATAATTTCATGCACAATACTGGGATCAATCTCAATGAAATTTCCCTTGGCAATGCAATCCAAGAGTTGTCTATGTGACATATTTAACCCAACATAAAAATTGCGAAGAAGAATTCTAAAGTTCACCTCTAGGGTGCACTCACGATAAGATTCCATCATCCTATACCAAGCGTCTTTTAAATTTTCTCCTTGCCTTTGCTTGAAGTGAAGAACTTCAAACTCGGGAGACATAGGAGCGGATAAGGAATTAGACATGACGACAAGCAAGCAAACGAGCTAGCACACGAGCAACAGAAAGGCAACGGGAAAAGAGGAGGAGATTGGGAAAGAGAGGGCAAATAAAACGGCAAGGGTGAAGTGGGGGAGAGGAAAACAAGAGGCAAATGGCAAATAATGTAATGCGAGAGATAGGGATTGCGATGGGTACTTGGTATGGTTGACTTGCTTGCGTGAGCCTCCCTGGCAACGGCGCCAGAAATTCTTCTTGCTACCTCTTGAGCACTGCGTTGGATTTCCCCGAACAGGAGAGGATGATGCAGTAAAGTAGCATTAGTATTTCCCTCAGTTTTTGAGAACCAAGGTATCAATCCAGTAGGAGAGCACGCACAAGTCCCTCGTACCTACACAAAACGGTAGCAACTCGCAACCAACGCTTAGGGGTCGTCAATCCCTTCACGATCACTTACGAGAGTGAGATCTGATACAGATAATATTTTTGGTATTTTTGATAGATAGATGCAAAGTAAAAAGTAAAGGCAAAAGTAAAAACAAAGCAAGTAAATAAAGTGATATAGATTGATATGATGAGAATAGAGCCGGGGGCCATAGGTTTCACTAGTGGCTTCTCTCAAGAGCATAAGTATTCTACGGTGGGTGAACAAATTACTGTTGAGCAATTGACAGAACTGAGCATAGTTATGAGTATATCTAGGCAATGATCATGTATATAGGCATCACGTCCAAAACAAGTAGATCGAAACGATTCTGCATCTACTACTATTACTCCACTCATCGACCGCTATCCAGCATGCATCTAGAGTATTAAGTAAAAACAGAGTAACGCCGTAAGCAAGATGACATGATGTAGAGGGATAAATTCATGCAATATGATAAAAACCCCATCTTGTTATCCTCGATGGCAACAATAAAATACGTGCCTTGCAACTCTTTCTGTCACCGAGTAAGGACACCGCAAGATTAAACCCAAAGCTAAGCACTTCTCCCATTGCAAGAACTACCAATCTAGTTGGCCAAACCAAAAAAGATAATTCGAAGAGACTTGCAAAGATAACTCAATCATACATAAAAGGATTCAGAGAAGAATCAAATATTTTCCATAGATAATACTAGATTATAAACCCACAATTCATCGGTCTCAACAAACACACTGCAAAAAGAAGATTACATCGAATAGATCTCCACGAGAGAGGGGGAGAACATTGTATTGAGATCCAAAAAGAGAGAAGAAGCCATCTAGCTAATAGCTATGGACCCGAAGGTCTGAAGTAAACTACTCACATTTCATCGGAGGGGCTATGATGATGATGTAGAAGCCCTCCGTGGTGGATGCCCCCTCCGGCGGAGCTCCGTAACAGGCCCCAAGATGGGATCTCGTGGATACAGAAGGTTGCGGCAGTGGAATTAGGTTTTTTGGCTCCTGTTCTGATCGTTCGGGGATACGTAGGTATATATAGGAGGAAGGAGTACGTTGGTGGAGCTCCGAGGGGCCCACGAGGTAGGGGGGCGCGCCCAGGGGGGCGCCCTCCACCCTCATGACCTACTCGGGCACTGCTTGGAGTAGGGTCCAAGTCTCCTGGGTCACGTTCGATTGGAAAATCACGATCCCGAAGGTTTAATTCCGTTTGGACTCCGTTTGATATTCTGTTTCTTCGAAATACTGAAAAAGGCAAAAAACAGCAATTCTGGGCTGGGCCTCCGGTTAATAGGTTAGTCCCAAAGGTAATATAAAAGTGGAAAATAAAGCCCAATATAGTCCAAAACAGTAGATAAAGTAGCATGGAGCAATCAAAAATTATAGATACGTTGGAGACGTATCACTCCCGACGAAACTGGGTAACGGGAAATCATGTACCGTCTTGTCTGGATTTTCCTTCGTCTAGTTGATGATAACTGGAACCAAGTTAGTAGCGAAATCATTTCTGCAGGCAGTTACAGCTGCATTGACTGCCTGCTTTAGCAACTCATATTTGTCCTCGGCTGCTTTTTTCGCGTCCTTAGCTGCTTTTTTCTCGACCGCAAGCTTCACCTTCGCGTAGATGTCCGCCTGACTAAACTTCTTTTTCTGCTTCTTGGCCTCCGGGCCCTCGTTGTAAAACACCTTCCACGTGGCGCCGTCTCCAGTGCCGTGCACACGACCGTATTGCGGCCACTGGCCCAAAGGGAGTCCCTTAAGTTCGTTCAAGGCCCGGTTGAGAGGGGTGTCCCACTTGGGCCTCATCGGAGAAGTAGGGCTTTCGGCTGCAAGCTGGTGTTTCTTCTCCAGTAGTCTAATCAATTTCCTCGTGATCTTGTCCGTGTAAAAAACCTTTTTCTCCTTGTCCCACTTGTAGTGGGCCCTGATGAAGTCACGCTCCAAGGGGTTGGTGAACTTCGCGAAGGGGTCTGGGAGACCCGTGGCTTCATGTTCCGCGTCCTCCTTATCCCATATGGGCCTTTTACCGAGGTAGCCATGGCTTCCGAGGTGATGCTTCCCCGTGTTCCTTTGCTGAAGGCTCTTGAATTTCGCAGCCTTAGCCTTGGCTGCCTCGGTAGCACAAGTGTCCTTGAACTTTTCGAACTCCTCTTCCGTAAGTGTCGGATTTTGCTCCAGAATCTTGGACAGGGGTTCATCAGCCTCAATAGCTCATTTCACCCTCCCTTTCCAGGAGGCCAAATCATTGCTGAACATGCCCATGGCGTGATTGTTAATATTTTTCATCTTCGGATCATCCCACGGTTGTTCTATGTTATCATCCCGGTCGGGGAACTTGAATATCTTGTGCAACTTCGTTAGGAGCAACTGCGTCAAATGTTCTTTACTCCTTAAGTCATCGTCGTTGATGCTCACGCATTCCCGTAGGATGCATCCTACTTGGTTCCCATAGCACTTGCGAGGTTCTTCCGGCTCTAATGGCTCAAACTTGCCAGGTGCCATCTTTGTGATCACAAGTCGTCCAATCCCTAGTTTGTTAGGTTTTCGTATCCTCTGCTTTTTATGCTTCCTCTTTTCGGTAGCGACATCGGGGCCGGTACCATCCCCGCTGGTATCTTCCCCGCCGGTACCTTCCCCACCGGTCTCGGCGCCGCCATCGATGCCGGTGCCGTTGGTGTCGATGTCGGCGTCAGTACCATCATCGAGGCCGACCTGCAAACCTTGCTTAGCAGTCAAATAGTCGAGGTACTCTTGTTCACCCTCATAATCCATCTCGTCTGCATCTTGGTTAGAAGGCCCAGTTTCTTCGTTGTTCGACATGTTTCCTATGATTAAGTGTCCTCATTTATTTCTAAAAGTATGAATAAATGAGAAATGACATAAAAAGAAATCTATGTGCCAGCACTCGATATGCCAACTATGTAGCACAAATCATGCCTCTATTCACGGGAAATTTCGGCATGACCTTTGCTAAAAATGGACATATCGAGCACCTGAAATTCACCGGAACGGAAATGAATCAACATTCCGGCATAACATAGGCCACTCGGATCATTTTCCAAACATGACATGTCCAAAACATGACATATCCACATATCACATGTCCAGTTCAAATTTGCATATAAATTCAGCTAATTTTGAAACCTAGCTAAATTCATAACTAAATAGATAACCTAATTAACAGACTGCCCTAACTAAAACCTAAGTAAATTAACCGAAGAACCCTAGTAGAGAGAGAGGGGGGTTTACAGAGGGTGCATGGGCAAGGAGGCAGGCCCGACGACGGCCGAGGTTGGGAGGGGAGGAAGCAGAGGAGGGAGGCGAGGGCCGACGGGTCGGGGGAGAGCGCGC
>NC_041385.1:506013669-506057611 GCF_002162155.2 Triticum dicoccoides | reverse complement strand
CCGGGGTCGGGGGCGAGCGCCGGCGCCGGGGTCGGGTCGGGGGCGAGCGCCGGTGTCGGGGGCGAGCGCCAGCGCCGGGGTCGGGGGCGAGCGACGGGGGAAGAGAGAGTGGGGATTTGGGGGGAAAAGGCGGGATGAAGCAGGGATAGTGAGAATTTTGGGTTAAGTGGACATAGCAGCAGCGCGTTTGGACAAAATGCGCTGCTACTACCTTCAGCAGTTGTAGCGGTTTATATGAAATGCGCTACTACTACCTTCAGTAGCTGTAGCGGTTTATACGAAATGCGCTACTACTACTGCCAGTTTTCCTTTTTCTTTTTCTTTATTTTCTCCCACTTTTATTTCCTGAGAGCAGTGAACGAAGGGAGGGCGATATATATTGCATCATTTGACGGTTAAATATGTATGCAAAATAGGACCATATATATTACATCATTGGACCCATGCATAATAATGGCTAAGTGTGTATACAAAATAGGAACATATATATATATATATATATATATATATATATTACATCATTTGACCGATAACATACGGTTCCTCAGCGCTGACGTTTTCGTTTTTGAGTCAGCTTCTTTCCCTTCTTGTTCGTCGAAGAATAATTGAGCCCCTCATTGTGACTTTGCCTTTTCCATGGAGTACGATTTTTCTTAGGTAATGTAGTATTGATTCTTCTTTTGACGTATACTTCATCATCATCGTCATCTTCCCTCATTGGGTTGCCGTACTGATCATAGTCTTCCTCGTTGGCGACTCCATCCATTCCAATGATGTTCCTTTTGCCTCTCCTCACGACAACACGACTGGGATTGCATGGGTCAGTTATGAAGAAGCATTGTGTCACGTGCTTAGCGTGTACCCATGGCTCGTTTTTTGTGATAGCGTTCACGGTAGCGCTCTTGGCGTCGGGTATACTCATGGTAGTGAAAATCTGGTTTTCTCTTTTGACATTCTTTGCCCATCTGACATGGAACATCGTCGTGTTGTGCAGTCCAGAGTAGTCAAGCTCCCAGATCTCCTCGACCCTTCCATAAAATCGTTCAGTTGCGCCGTTGTCACTGTCGGTCATGCATTCCGTCGTCACCCCTGAGTTCTGATCATCACTGTCCATATCTTTGGCCTCTGTATAGAACGTGTATCCGTTGATATCATATGCCTGATAGGTTACGAGGTTGGGCGAGGGGCCATGTGCTAAGGCGTATATGAGCAATCCATCCTTAGAGCCCTCCTCCGGGGGATTAGCAATAATATGCTCTTTGAACCAATGCAGGAAAGTGGAGTTGTGCTCTCTAGTAACTTCGGCGTTCGTCCTGCATACCCCCCGGTCACGATACTTCTTTGCGATAATTTCTTTGTGCAGTGCCACGAAAGGATCTACCTCATCTAGGTGTTGTAGCACTACCAAGTTTGCTCTGCCAAAGTCGCTGCGTCGATCTGAGTATGCCACGCGCAGTTCCCTGCGACCGTTGCAGTGACCATGTCCTTCGAGCCTTCCATGGTGCTTGTTAATGGGCAAACCAACACTAAGACCAGGCGGCTGGTCTACGCCATATAGAAAATTCTCACAGAAAGAGATGCACTCTTGTGCCAAATAGACCTGGACGATGCTTCCATCCGGACGGGACATGTTACGAACGAATCCTTTGATGATCCCATTCATCCTCTCAAACAACATCATGTTGTGCAGGAATGACGGCCCCAGGTCTATTATGTCATCCACAATATGGACACACAGATGCACCATCACGTCAAAGAACGTGGGCGGGAAGTACATCTCAAGCTCATTCAGTATCACAACGATCTCTTCCTGTAGCCTTTGGAGCTGCTTCACACTGATTGACTTTCGAGAGATGACATCAAAAAAGTTGCAAAGACCAATAAGCGTGTCATGGACATGCTTGTCCATCATCCCTCTAAGGGCAACAGGTAGTATCTGCGTCATCATCACATGACAGTCATGAGACTTCATCCCGTTGAACCTTTTCTTGTCCGTGTCTAGATATCTGCTTATCTTGCCACAGTAACCAGAACTAACTTTGACTCCGGTAAGGCACTTAAAGAATTGATTGATCTCAGCCTTACTTAAGGTGAAGCAAGAAGGGGGGCAATAATCCTCTTTCTTTATTTTCTTGCCCTTCTTCTCCCGTGCCTCTGTCTCCGTCTTTGTCTCGTCTGACATTTTACGGGGCGGCATGTGCAGATCTTCCCTGATTTTCAAATCTTGCAAGTCTTTTCTTGCCTTCGGCCCATCCTTGGTCTTATCCGGCATGTTCATCAGTGTTGCGAGCAAGCTCTCAAGGACATTCTTACAGATATGCATTTGATCAAGGCAATGAGGTGTATCGAGTTTGTGCCAGTACTCCAAGTCCCAGACCACAGACCTCGTCTTCCATACCTTCAGCAGCGGCTCCGGCGCCTTTCTCATCGTCTTTCCCGACGCGGGGCACTCCTTCCAGCTTTTCAACAGATCATCGATTTCGGCACTGCTCCGCTTACGTGGAGGTCCTTGATGTTCAGCGTGACCATTGAATAGATCTCCACGGTTTCTCCACGGGTCGTCCTGTTCAAGCCATCTTCGATGCCCCATGCACACGATTTTCCCAGACCCACCATCTTTCCTTAACGTTAGCTGCTGAGACGTCGTATCATCCATGCACCGCGTGCATCCGCAATATCCATGGCACACCTGGCCTGCCACATATTCGTAACCGAGATAGTCCTGCACTGTCGTGATCAGCGCGGCTCTCATGTTGAAATACTCGCCTTTGCTGGCGTCCCATGTCTTGGCCGGTGTTTTCCATAACGTGTCTAACTCCTCTTGAAGTAGCCCCAGATACAAATTAATATTATTTCCTGGTTGTTTCGGCCCTTGAATAAGCATGCTCATGTGAATGTACTTCGATTTCATGCACAACCAGGGGGGAGGTTTACATCCATACAAACATGGGCCATGTGCTATGGTTGGTGTTCTGGTTGCCAAACGGATTCATGCCATCGGTACACGCGCCGAGCACGATGTTCCTTGCATCACATTCAAAATACTGATAGAAGCTGTTCAACGCTCTCCACTGGCTTCCATCCTTCACGTGTCTCAGCTTTGGATCATCTCCGTCGTCGGGCTTCTTCCTCTCTGCATGCCAGCACATTAGCTTTGCTTCCTTAGGATCAACAAAATACCTCTGGAGACGAGGAGTGATCGGTAAGTACCATACAACTTTCTGGGGACATTTCTTCCCGGCCTTCTTGTATCGAGAAGCATTGCACACCGGACAACTTGTTTTTTCCGCGTGCTCCTTTCGATAAATTATGCAATCATTGATGCATGCATGGTATCTAACGTGTGGCAGATCAAGAGGGCACACGATCTTCTTGGCCTCATCAACACTAGTAGGACATAGATTACCCGTGGGAAGAACATCCTTTAGGTACTTGAGATGCTCATCGAGGCTAGTGTCGGTCCATTTGTTTTTAGCCTTCGTCTTCAGGAGTTGGAGCGTGAAACTCAAGCGGGTCACCTCAGGATTGCAACCATCATACAATGGAGTGTTCGAGTCTACCACCAGTTGCTCCAACTTAGCCTCCTCTCTAGAAGCAGCTCTCTCAGTACTCGTCTCCTTGCGAAGCAATGCTTGAACATGAGGGTCCCGCACGATTGAACTTAGTACCAACGAACTCAGCTGTGTCGAGTCCATGTCGTTCTCTCCGCCGCCATGTTCGGCCCCTTCTCCTTCGCCATGTCCGGCCTCTTCTCCACCGCCATGTCCGGCCTCTTCCCCGCCGCCATTATCGATCATCTCTTCGACTTTCCCCGTGTCATCATTGCCTGCCCCGTCGGCATCCTCAACATCGTCATCCTCATCTTCAATTATCCACCGAGTATAGCCATCCATGAAACCAGTCATGAGCAGGTGCGCTTTGACACGACCATCATCATGGGGGTCGAGCCAAACTATTCCTTTGCATTTTCGACACGGACATAAAACCTCTGTCCGGTTATTTTCTTTCATGTCCTGCACCGCGACCGCAACCACCTGTCCACCATCGTTCCACTGACCATCGTCAACTCTGCACGGTAATAATAAACAAATTAATTATAAAAATGCGTGCATGCATCAAAGTCATACAAAAATTCGGCATGACCTTCCATAAAAATAGGACATATATGGATCTAGAGTTTGCCCGGAATTCGCCGAAACAGAAATAAATCGACATTTCGGCAAAACATAGGCAACTCAGAAGCACAATTTGGCGTCAACTCATGCCACACACACAATTTCCACAAACATATCACGCACACATAAACATATTTCCATTGTGCAAAAGCATGAATTTTTCATCACCTCTATCTCGAGATCGAGCACACGGTGGAGATGATGTTGTAGGGAGATCAAAAGTGCACAAAGCTCTTCTTGACAAAGATAGATCTAGTTAGGGGGCAAATAGGTCACTTAACTAAATCCTACATCTACCTAGCTACCTAATTTGGGAGGAGACAACTTCAACTAGTGGAGGGGAAAGGAAAAAGAGAAAGGAGATGCATTAATGGAGGTGGTGTAGTTAGGTAGGAGTAATGAAGAGAGAGAAAGGTAGATAGAAGAGAGAGAGTAATGGGGGAGAAGTATTGAGGAAGAAGAAGAGTGAGAGTGGGAGCATGTGGGAGGTAGGGGAAAGGGAAGAGAGGAGGGGGAGGGGGAGGGACGGGTGGGGAAAAGGTGGCGGGTTGGTGCGGATTAGCAGTAGCGCAGGAGCTAAAATGCGCTGCTGCTAAGGAAGTAGCAGCAGCGCGCTTTGGGCAATGGCGCTACTGCTAACCGGGACAAAAAAGTGTGCCAATTTGAAATTTAGCAGCAGCGACCTCAGAAAAAGCGCGCTACTACTACATACATAGCAGTAGCACGGCTCGCGGCACCGCGCTACTGCTAAATGGAGTTTGGTGGACACCGCCGGTCGATATTTGTAGCAGCGCGGTTTACACCAAGCGCGCTACTGCTAAAAACTTATCAGTAGCGAGTTTCTCGCACAAGCGCTACTCCTATTTAGCAGCAGCGCTCCTTTTTGAGCCACGCTGCTGCTAAGATTCTGTGTATAGGCTTTTCCCTAGTAGTGTTTACTTGTCCTTTCAAAACTTATGCTTATAGACGTATGCCTTTTGGTTATGCAATGCACCTGCTACCTTTCAAAGATGCATGACTACTATATTCTCTTGTTTTTGTGAAAAGATTGTTGAGATTTTCATGGATGATTTTTCTGTATATGGAACTTCTTTGATGATTGCTTATAAGCAACCTTGATCAAGTTTTGCGGAGATGTGAGGAAACTAATATTGTCTTGAATTGGGAGAAGTGCCACTTTATGGTTAATGAAGGTATTATCTTGGGGCATAAAATTTCTGAACGAGGTATTGAGGTGGATAAAGCTAAATTCGATGCAATTGAGAGAATGTCATGTCCTAGAGATATTAAAGGTATTCGTAGTTTTCTCGGTCATGCTGGTTTCTATCGGAGATTTATTAAAGACTTCTCTGAAATTTCTAGGCCTCTTACAAATCTTTTACAAAAGTATGTTCCATTTGTTTTTGATGATGATTGTGTAGAGGCCTTTGAATTGAAACACTTAAGAAAGCCTTAATTTTTGCACCTATTGTCCAACCACCTGATTGGAACTTGCCTTTTGAGATTATGTGTGATGCTAGTGATTATGCTATTGGTGCTGTTCTAGGACAAAGAGTTGATAAGAAATTAAATGTTATCCATTATGCTAGCAAAACTCTAGACAGTGCCCAAAGAAATTATGCTACTGCTGAAAAAGAATTTTTAGCAGTTGTGTTTGCTTGTGATAAATTCATATCTTACATTGTTGATTCTAAGGTTACTATTCACACCGATCATGTTGCTATTAAATATCTTATGGAAAAGAAAGATGTTAAACCTAGAGTCATTAGGTGGGTTCTCTTGCTACAAGAATTTGATTTACATATTACTGATAGGAAAGGAGGTGAGAACCCCATAGCTGACAACTTGTCTATGTTAGAGAATATCCTTGATGGCCCACTACCTATTGATGATAGTTTTTCTGACGAACAACTAGCTGCAATAAATTTTTCTTGTAACACTCCTTGGTATCCTGACTATGCTAATTATATTGTTGCTAAATACATACCACCAAGTTTCACATACCAACAAAAGAAAAAAATCTTCTATGATTTAAGACATTACTTTTGGGATGACCCACATCTTTATAAAGGAGTAGATGGTATTATTAGACGTTGTGTACCTGAGCATGAACAGGGACAAATTCTACGGAAATGTCACTCCGAAACTTATGGAGGGCATCATGCGGGAGATAGAACTGCTCACAACGTATTGCAATCTGGTTCTTATTGGCCTACTCTCCTCAAGGATGCCCGTAAGTTTGTTTTATCTTGTGATGAATGCCAGAGAATTGGTAATATCGGTAAGCGTCAAGAAATGCCAATGAATTATCCACTTGTTGTTCAACCATTTGATGTTTGGGGCTTCGATTATATGGGACCTTTTCCTTCCTCTAATGGGTATACACATATTTTGGTTGTTGTTGATTATGTTACTAAGTGGGTAGAAGCTATTCCAACTAGTAGTGCTGATCATAACACTTGCATTAAAATGCTTAAATAAGTTATTTTCCCGAGGTTTGGAGTCCCTAGATATTTAATGACTGAGGGTGGTTCACACTTTATTTATGGTGCTTTCCGAAAAAATGCTTGCTAAATATGATGTTAACTATAGAATAACATCACCTTATCATCCTCAATCTAGTGGTCAAGTTGAAATTAGCAATAGATAAATAAAATTAATATTACAAAAAATTGTCAATAGGTCCGGAAAGAATTGGTCTAAGAAATTGGATGATGCACTTTGGGCCTGCAGAACAGCATATAAAAATCCTATGTGTATGTCTCCTTATAAAATGGTTTATGGAAAAGCTTTTCATTTTCCTCTTGAGTTAGAACATAAAGCATATTGGGCATTTAAGGAACTCAACTATGATTTCAAACTTGCTGGTGAAAATAGGTTATTTGGTATTAGCTCACTAGATGAATGGCGAACCCAAGCCTATGAAAATGCCAAGTTATTTAAAGAAAAAGTTAAAAGATGGCATGACAAGAGAATCCAAAAGCGGGAATTTAAAGTTGGTGATTATGTCCTTTTGTACAACTCTCATTTCAGATTCTTTGCAGGGAAGCTCCTCTCTAAATGGGAAGGACCATATATCCATAGAGGAGGTTTATCGTTCTGGAGTCATCAAAATAAATAACTTCGAAAGTACTAACCCGAAGGTTGTCAATGGGCAAAGAATTAAACACTATATCTCAGGTACATCTATTAATGTCGAAAGCAATATTATCCAAACAATGACACCGTAGGAACACATAAAAGTAACCTTCCGTAACACTACAGAATAACCGAAAAAGAGGAGGTACGTGATATGTAAGTAAATGGACTCCAAAAAATCCGCAAAAATATTTTCTGTCAGTTAAGGAATATTTTAAAAATTAGGAAAATAAGAAACAATCAGGAAGGCACCCGAAGGGGGCACAAGACACCTATGTGCGCCCCGGCCCCCTGGCGCACCCAGGTGGGTTGTGCCCACCTCAGGAACCTCCTGGTCTCCATTTTTCTCCCGTCTGCTTGTTTCCCAAGATAAAAAATCTTTATATACCCCCAGAACGCATTAACCACCGTATCACGGAGAAATCTTATGTTATTCTTTCTTGTTGTTTTCTGACAGATCTAGATCGCCATGGCCGCTTCGAGCTCCTCCAAGGACAAGTTCTTCGAGAACGTCATCAACCCGTATTTGCGGGAGGTGATGCAACACCCTCAAGCCATTGAGATGCGTGAGGGGGTGCTCCACATCCAGGACATCCAGGGACCCAAGGGGAAGGAGATCGTGGATTCCAGGCTCGAAGCTATGAGCAGGAGGTCTTCAAGGGCAAGGGGATGGTGGAACATGGACTCAATGCCAATCACCTCATGATCGTGGACTACACCCGTGATCTCAAAGTGGATGGCAAATCCATGAAGGACACCGTCTTCACCTTCAATGAGCAAAACAAATTTTTGCAAACTCAAATCTATGATCTCCAAAACCAAGTCTTTGAATATGAGACGAGGTTTAAAGGTACGAGTTTGGTTGCTAGTTGCAGGACTCGCGAGACTCGCTCCTCTTCTTATGATGGTGAGTGAGGGAGTCCTTGACTAGGGGGTGTCCGGACAGCCGGACTATCATCGTCCGCCGGACTCCAAGACTACGAAGATACAAGATTGAAGACTCCGTCCCGTGTCCGGATGGGACTTTCCTTGGCGTGGAAGGCAAGCTTGGTGATACGGATATGTAGATCTCCTACCATTGTAACCGACTCTGTGTAACCCTAGCCCTCTCCGGTGTCTATATAAACCGGAGGGTTTTAGTTCATAGGACACAACATCCATACAACAATCATACCATAGGCTAGCTTCTAGGGTTTAGCCTCCTTGATCTCGTGGTAGATCCACTCTTGTACTACCCATATCATCAATATTAATCAAGCAGGACATAGGGTTTTACCTCCATCAAGAGGGCCCGAACCTGGGTAATCGTGTCCCTTGCCTCCTGTTACCATCTGCCTAGACGCACAGTTCGGGACCCCCTACCCGAGATCCGCCGGTTTTGACACCGACATTGGTGCTTTCATTGAGAGTTCCTCTGTGTCGTCACCGATAGGCTTGATGGCTTCTCCAATCAAAAACAACGTCGTCCAGGGTGAGACTTTTCTCCCCGGACAGATCTTCGTATTCGGCGGCTTCGCACTGCGGGCTAATTCACTTGGCCAGCTGGAGCAGATCGAAAGCTACGCCCCTGGCCGTCAGGTTAGGTTCGGAAGCCTAAACTTCACGGCCAATATCTGCCGGGACTTGATCTTCGACGAACTCGAGCCACATCCGAGCGTGCCGCGCTGTCATGATGGGCATGATTTAGCTCTGCCGCCGGACAGTGCCTTGGTGGCCGCACACGAATCCGCTCCGGCCCTCAGTCCGGAGCCGATCGCCCAGATCGAGGACCGGTGGCTGGACACCGCCTCAGGGGCTGCAACTTCCGCGGTGATGGAGCCGAACACTGACCTTGTCCCCTGTAAAGCTCGTGACTCCGAGGTGCCGGACTCCCTGCCGGACTCCGAACCTCCTGCGCCCCTGCCAATCGAATCCGATTGGGCGCCGATCATGGAGTTCACCACTGCGGACATCTTTCAACACTCGCCCTTTGGCGACATCCTAAATTCGCTAAAGCATCTCTCGCTATCCGGAGAGCCCTGGCCGGATTATGGCCAGGATGGTTGGGATGCAGACGACGAAGAAATTCAAAGCCCACCCACCTCCCACTTTGTAGCCATTGTCGACGATCTAACCGACATGCTAGACTATGACTCCGAAGACATCGACGGTATGGACGACGATGCCGGAGACGAACAAGAACCAGCGCCTACAGGGCACTGGAAGACCACCTCGTCATATGTCATTTACATGATGGACACCCCAAAAGATGGGGACGGCGAAGAAGCAGCGGAGGCAGATTCCTTAAAACAGCCCAAGCGCCGACGTCAGCGGCGCCGCTCTAAGTCCCGCCACAGCAAGAATGGAGATTCCGGCACAGGAGATAATAACACCCCAGAAAGTGCCGAAGACAATCCCCTCCAGCAAGATTCAGCGCAGGAGGATGCAAAAGCAAGCCCTCACGAGAGAGCGGCAGATGAAGAGGTCAAGGATGATAATCACATACCTCCCTCTGAAGACGAGGCAAGCCTCAACGACGACGAATTCGTCGTGCTCGAGGATCCCGTCGAACAAGAGCGTTTCAAACGCAGGCTAATGGCCACGGCAAACAGCCTAAAGAAAAAGCAGCAGCAGCTTCAAGCTGATCAAGACCTGCTGGCCGATTGATGGACCGAGGTCCTCGTGGCCGAAGAGTATGAACTCGAACGCCCCTCCAAGAGCTACCCAAAACGCAAGTTGCTCCCCCGATTAGAGGAGGAAGCATACATACCCTCATCACCAGTGCACAATACGGCCGACCGACCACCCCGTGGTCGCGACAGAGAGGCATCCAGGCCTCCCATCAAGACTGTACCCCGGCATCGCTCGAAAAGTACGAAGCCACGAGGGAACGCGCCGGACTTGTGGGACATATTGGAGGATAAGGCAAGACAATCCAGATCCATCTATGGATCACGTGGGCGCCCCACGACCCACGACGAATACCGTCGAGCCGGATACAACAACTCCGGCCGGGCCGAACACAGCGGATAACGCTCCCTTGAGCTACGTCGTGATATTGCTCAATACAGAGGCGCCGCACACCCGCTATGCTTCACTGACGAAGTAATGGATCATCAAATCCCTGAAGGGTTTAAACCCGTAAACATTGAATCCTACGATGGCACGACAGACCCCGCGGTTTGGATCGAAGATTATCTCCTTCACATCCATATGGCCTGCGGCGACGATCTCCACGCCATCAAATACCTCCCGCTCAAGCTTAAAGGACCAGCTCGGCATTGGCTTAACAGCCTGCCCGCAGAGTCAATTGGATGTTGGGAGGACCTGGAAGCCGCAGTCCTCGACAACTTCCAGGGCACATATGTGCGGCCACCAGACGCCGATGACCTAAGACACATAATCCAGCAGCCAGACGAATCGGCCAGACAATTCTGGACACGGTTCTTAACAAAGAAAAATCAAATCATCGACTGTCCGGATGCAGAGGCCCTCGCAGCCTTCAAACATAACATCCGCGACGAGTGGCTAGCCCTGCACCTAGGACAGGAAAAGCCGAAATCCATGGCAGCCCTCACATCATTAATGACCCGCTTCTGTGCGGGAGAGGATAGCTGGCTAGCTCGCAGCAACAACCTCAGCAAAAACGCTGGTAGTCCGGGCACCAAGGACCACAATGGCAGGTCGCGTCGAAGCAAAAATAAACGCCGCGTTAACGGCGACGACAAGGAGGATACGATAGTTAACGCCGGATTCCGAGGCTCTAAATCCGGTCAGCGGAAGAAGCCATTCAAAAGAACCACTCCGGGTCCGTCCAATTTGGACCGAATACTTGACCGCTCATGCCACATACATGGCACCCCCGAAAAGCTAGCTAATCACACCAACGAAGATTGTTGGGTATTCAAGCAGGCAGGAAAGTTAATTGCTGAAAACAATGACAAGGGGCTGCATAGCGACGACGAGGAAGAGACCCGACCGCCGAACAGTAGAGGACAGAAGTGTTTCCCCCCACAAGTGCGGACGTAAACATGATATACGCAACCCATATACCCAAGAGGGACGTATATGCGATGGAGCCAGTCGCCCCTAAGTTCAATCCATGGTCCTCTTGCCCAATCACTTTCGATCGAAGAGACCATCCGACCAGTATCTGCCATGGCGGATTCGCCGCATTGGTTTTAGACCCAATCGTCGATGGATTTCACCTCACAAGAGTCCTAATGGACGGCGGCAGTAGCCTGAACCTGCTTTATCAGGATACAGTGCGCAAGATGGGCATAGACCCCTCAAGGATTAAACCTACAAAGACGACCTTCAAAGGCGTCATACCAGGTGTTGAGGCCAATTGTACAGGCTCAGTCACACTGGAAGTGGTCTTCGGATCCCCGGACAATTTCCGGAGCGAGGAGTTAATCTTCGACATAGTCCCGTTCCGCAGCGGCTATCACGCTCTGCTCGGACGAACCGCGTTTGCAAAGTTCAACGCGGTGCCGCATTACGCATACCTAAAGCTCAAGATGCCAGGCCCTCGCGGAGTCATCACGGTCAAAGGAAATACGGAACGCTCCCTCCGAACGGAGGAACACACAACGGCTCTCGCGGCAGAAGTATAGAGCAGCCTTCTAAGGCAATTTTCGAGTCCGACCGTTAAACGGCCGGATACGGCCAAACGCACCCGAAGCAACACCAACCAAGACCACATGGCACGATCTGAGCACGCGTAGTAGTGCGGCCCCAACCCCAGCCCTTGCACAATTGCAAGACCAACCCTCCGCGTACATCATTACGCTCTGGAGATACCATGGGCCTAGGGGGAGGGGCACGACCACAACAGACCCAGAGTGCGGCTCGACCACACCAGGGGCTCACAAGTGTGTCGCCTTTTTTTATTTTATTTTCCTTCTTTGTATACACAGGACTCCGTTCACCAGAGGCCCTGTCCGGCGGTGAACCCGCCGAACTGACGATGCAACAACTAGGGAGAGAAGAAGGCTGCGACGAACACTCAGGTGGTCTCCATTACGAGCATTAAATTTGATTATATACACCAGTCCGCAGCCCACCCCTGGAGGGAGACATGTTTTAGTCCAATCCCTTGCTTACCGCACTATTTGTATCATTCCGCACTCATAGCAGAACTCCTTGAATAAACAATGCAGCATTTTTTGCCTGTTATTGCATTACTTTATACATATGTTCATTAATGACATCTTGCACCCGTATATTTTGGTACGGGGAAATACACCAGGGGCTTATGTTCACCGCTTTATGGTGTGATAAGTCCGAACACTTTCACAAGTGCGGCACCCCGAACTTATAGCATTATATGAATCAGCTCCGAATCATGTCTTGGGTCAATAGTTGGGTTTACCCGGCTCCCACGTTTTGGTACCTTACGTTCCGTTCTGTCGGCTAAGGTGGCACTGGGAGAACCACTGCGATCGCGCCCCGGTTGAGCTGGGCGAGCGCCTCAGTGGAGAAAGCTAAGACTGACTGTCATGATAAGGTGAGAGACTGGTCGCTGTTCGAGAGGTCTTTTCGAGTCCTTAAAGACTTATGCCGCGTCAAGCGAAGAACCGGATAATGTCCGGCCAAGGCGTGGATAGCGCCCCGAACTCGGTCTTCCGAATACTAGGGGCTTCGCCGAAATTTAAAATTATAGAATTCTATGGCTAAGTGAGAGTGTTCAAGCATTATAAGTCCGGTTGCCTTGTTCGTTGTGTTGAGCGCCTCCCTAGATGGACCCAAGAATGGGAACAAGAGTGCTCAAGTTTATCCCGAACACCCCAGCACTCGTGGCTTGGGGGCTGAAGCCGACAACTTGCCATCTCTCAGATTTTATAAATGGCCGCACAAAAGGTAATATTTTAAATTAAACAAGCGTTGCTTAGCGCATATGAACAAAGTTTTCAGCGCACAAGATAATACATAGCGAGTTTACTCAATGATTACATCTTTGGGGCACTCATCCGCAATCTTGCGGGCACCCTTCAGGACAGTCTTATAGTACATCTCGGGCGTACGATACTCCTTGCCCGCTGGTGGCGCGTCAGTGATGAGCCTTTCCGCATCCAGCTTGCCCCAGTGCACCTTTGCGCGGGCAAGGGCCCGACGAGCACCTTCAATACAGGCGGAGCGCTTGATGACCTCCACCCAGGGGCACGCATCCACCAGCCGCCGCACGAGTCCGAAGTAGCTCCCAGGTATGGCCCCTCCAGGCCACAGCCGGACTATGAGGCCCTTCATGGCCTCCTCAGCCACCTTGTGGAGCTCGACCAGCTGGTTCAGCTGGTCGCTAGGGGGCACCGGATGGCCGGCCTCAGCGTACTGAGACCAGAAGACCTTCTCCGTTGAGCTCCCCTCCTCACCACGGTAGAATGCGGCGGCATCGGATACACTGTGAGGCAGATCTGCAAACGCCCCTGGAGAGCTCCGAATTCGGGTATGTGTCAGGTAGTTCACATTAACATGCTTGCTTTGCATGAAAAATGCCTTACCCGCCGCTATTTTCTTCACATCCTCAACCTCCTGAAGGGCCTTATGGGCCTCGGCCTTGGCAGCTTTGGCACTTTTGAGAGCCGAGGCAAGCTCGGACTCTCGAGTCTCTGAGTCGCGCTCCAAACTCTCATGCTTGTCCATGAGAGCCTGGAGCTCTTGCCGCACCTCCGCCACCCGCGCCTCCTGCTTCTCTCGCTCTGTCCGTTCCGCGGCCGCATTGCATTCGGCCGCGGACACAGCTTCCTTCAGGGTTGCCACCTCGTTCGTGGCCCCTGCAGTACCCACGATATCCTTGTTATTTTTATTGCAACCTAAATCCTTTTCTGTAAGGTAAATTTTTCAAAGTGGTGTTACTCACCTTCTTTGTCCTCGAGCTGCTTCTTGGCACGGCCGAGCTCTTGCTCGGACCGCTCGAGCTCCTGCTTCAATGCACCGACCTCCGCAGTCAGTGCGGCAGAGGTCAGCAGCGCAGCCTGCAAACCCATGTTGACATAATTTTTAACAACCCTGCGTATATCTTTTTAGATCCTCAGTCCGGCTTTTCTTTCCGAACACCGAACCGAGCATCAGGGGCTACTGTCTATGCGGTATTACATTACATAATTTTAACTTCTTACCTCAAAGCCTGTTAGAAGGCTGCTGCAGGCTTCGGTCAGCCCGCTTTTGGCGAGCTGAACCTTCTGAATCACCGCACTCATGATAGTGCGGTGTTCTTCCTCGATGGAAGCGCCTTCGAGCGCCTCCAACAAGTTGTCCGGCGCCTCCGGTTGGACGGGGGCCGCCGGTGTCACGGTCTTGCCCTTCTTGCGAAGGGGCCGCCTGCCGGACTCTGGAACCACTGCAGGTTCCAGCGTAGAGTCCGGTGCAAAGTCCGGGAGGCTGCCTTGCGGCGCCTCCGGAGCCTCCTCCTGATGGGTCCCTTCCCGGGATCCCACCTCGGCGTCCTCAGCGGCACGAGGGGTGGAGGCAGTCGGAATGGAATCCACATCCGACGCAGCCAACGACCCGCTCGACGAAGCAGGGAGATCATCGTCGGCCGGACTGCAGGTAGTATGCGGCATTAGAAGGACACTATGTGACACAAAAGAAATTGCAGATCATTCAGGAACCCGGATACTTACGATCTCGCCTGAGGCCTGGCCCTTGAGGGCCACTCTTCCTTGCCAACATTGATGTTGGCAGAGCTGTCCAGGGGAATAGTTCTTCCCCTCTTGGACCCTTCGGCCTCCCCTGTTGGGGAGGCCTTCCTCTTTCTCTCTCCCTCCTCTGGGAGAGAGTCTTCTTCCTCCTCCTCATCTTCGGGGGAGGAATCCGCCTCGGAGTCGTCAGACACCTGAAAACGGGAACTCTTTCGAGTGCCCGTGGCCACCTTCTTGGCCTTCTTCTCCGGCACCACGTGCGGTGCCAGAACCAGCAGCCCCGCTAGACGGGCGTCCACTGGGTCTTCTGGCATGGGAGCCGGGCAGATGAGCTGCTCGGCCTTCTTCATCCATTCCTGTCAAAGGAAAAGGGAGATTGAAACCCGCTTAGGGTCGAACTATTAACAACAAGTGTCCCGTAAAGGGGTAGAATCACTTACCTCGTCAGCTGGACGCTGCGAGTGAAATCCGCGATCTTCCGTCGCGGATGCGGGGGCTTCGGCGCCCTTAAACAGCACCCTCTAGGCGCCTTCGTACATAGTGTCGAAGAGCCCGCTCAGCGCCTGGTGCTGTGCCGGATCGAACTCCCATAGATTGAATGCCCGTTCTTGGCACGGGAGAATCCGGCGAACGAGCATGACTTGGACCACATTAACCAGCCTGAGCTTCTTGTTCACCAGCTTCTGGATATAGGCTTGGAGTCCCGTCAGCTCCTTCGAATTACCCCATAGCAAGCCCTTCTCTTTCCAGGAGGTGAGCTGCACAGGGATACCAGATCTGAACTCGGGGGCCGCCGCCCACTTAGGGTCGCGCGGTCGATGATGTAGAACCACCCCGATTGCCACCCCTTGACGGACTCCACGAAGGCCCCTTCGAACCAGAGGACGTTGGGCATCTTGCCCAACATGGAGCCTCCGCATTCCGCCTGCGTGCCCTTCACTACCTTCGGCTTGACGTTGAAGGTCTTGAGCCACAAGCCGAAGTGGGGCTGAATGCAGAGGAAGGCCTCGCACACGACGATGAACGCCGCGATGTTGAGGATGAAGTTCGGCGCCAGATCATGGAAATCCAGGCCGTAGTAGAACATGAGCCCCCGGACAAAGGGGTGAAGTGGAAAGCCCAGTCCGCGGAGGAAATGGGGGAGAAACACGACCCTCTCATGGGGCCTGGGGGTGGGGATGAGCTGCCCCTTGTCGGGCAGCCGGTGCGCGATGTCGCCGGAAAGGTATTCGGCGCTGCGCAGCTTGGCGATGTGCTCCTCCTTAACGGTGGAGGCCAACCATTTACCTCCCGCTCTGGACATGGTCGGAGAAGGTTGAGACGAGATGCGTGAACTTGGGCGCTGGAGCTCGAGTGCGCGGAGATGGATAAGCAAAGGAGGAAGAAGGCGTAGGTGAAAAGGTGAATCCTTATCCCCTTATATATAGGTGGACGAAGACTATACGTCCCCACCGGCCTGGTAAAACTCGCTTATCTCCCAAGCACCACCATCAATGGCGCGGTTGGGTTACCCACATCCATATTGATGAGAATCCCGGAATAAGGGGAACACGATCTCTGCTTCGACAAGACGTGCCAAGGAAACCGCTTCGCTAAACGCGCTGAGGTGGTATAATAAAAAACGATTCAAGTAAAGGCTTGGTAGTGGTGTGACGTCACGCCGCAGAACACGTCAGCAGATTGAACTTGTGCACATATTATTCTCTCTACGGTGGAATGTGGAATTTATTTTGTAGAGCCGGACACTATCCAGGTGTTCACAATCTTCTATGGATTATTCAAAGGAGGAACCCGTCTTGCAATGCCGAACATTATGCGCGCCGGACTCATCGTCATTGAAGCCAGGTTCAGGGGCTACTGAGGGAGTCCTGGACTAGGGGGTGTCCGGACAGCCGGACTATCATCGTCCGCCGGACTCCAATACTACGAAGATACAAGATTGAAGACTCCGTCCCGTGTCCGAATGGGACTTTCCTTGGCGTGGAAGGCAAGCTTGGCGATACGGATATGTAGATCTCCTACCATTGTAACCGACTCTGTGTAACCCTAGCCCTCTCCGGTGTCTATATAAACCGGAGGGTTTTAGTCCGTAGGACACAACATCCATACAACAATCATACCATAGGCTAGCTTCTAGGGTTTAGCCTCCTTGATCTCGTGGTAGATCCACTCTTCTACTACCCATATCATCAATATTAATCAAGCAGGACGTAGGGTTTTACCTCCATCAAGAGGGCCCGAACCTGGGTAAAACATCGTGTCCCTTGCCTCCTGTTACCATCCGCCTAGACGCATAGTTCGGGACCCCCTACCCGAGATCCGCCGGTTTTGACACCGACAGTGAGCCATTGCCATGGAAACCGAAAGATAAGATCGCTACTACATCATCACCACCACCTTCTTCATCACCAAAGGAGACTTGAGTTCTTGGTATGGACACTCCCCTTGGCTTATGCCAAGCTTGGGGGAGGTGTCCCGGTATCGTATCACCACCACTATCTTTGCCTTTATCTATTTTAGTTCGATCTTTAGTTATCTTTTGATTTAGTTGAATAAAAATTTAGATCGATCCTTTCTTTTCGAGTGCTTGCTTAGTGATCTATCTATGTAATCGTGTTTGATATTTATAATAAAGTTTAGTTTATGTTTTGCTTTCTTTACTTTTATGTTTCAATAAAAAGAAAGGGAAATAAATGAAAAATATCATATGCTAATCTTATGGTGAGTAATGACATCACATAAGGAAAAATATAAGTAGTACAATTTATTGGAGATTGACAAACATAGAATTGGTCAATGATGCAATTCATGAAAGAATTAATAAGGGAAGAGAAGATTCACATGCAAATACACTATCTTGGACATCTTTTATGATTGTCAGCCCCCATCAAAATATTACATGCCAAAATTGTTGACGTTGGACAAGGAAGACAACATAATGATTCATGCTTGTTCATATTCACATAGAAGTTATATTCTCATAGATCCTTTAACATGTGCTGCTTGCCCAATGTCTTTGCTAGCCAAAAATTCCGCACTAAGTAGAAATACTACTTGTGCATCCAAAACCCTTAAACCCAAAATCTTGTTTTCAGAGTCCACCATACCTACCTATGGATTGAGTAAGATCCTTCAAGTAAGTTGTCATCGGTGCAAAAAAGGCAATAAAATTTGCTTCTAAATGTGTTAGATCATTTAGTGTAAGAGTAAATTGAGCGTTGTACGAACTTGTGATGGCAAAATAATAAAAGCGACAGACTGCATAATAAAGGTTGCTACCATAAGGGGCAATATAACGTGACGTTCTTTTGCACTAAGAGATTGAGCATACAACCAAAAAGCGCATGGCAACCTTTGCTTCCCTCTGGTAAGGGCCTGTCTTTTACTTTCATGTATTTACTTATATGCAAGAGTCAAAGTATTCTTCTCTATTCCTTTTTATTTTCTCTTTTTGCAAGAACCATGTGGCGAGGAAAGATCTAGGCACATATATCCAGTTGGATATGGGTGGGCATGAGTTATTATTGTGGACATCACCCTTGAGGTGAATACGTTGGGAGGCGAAACTATAAGCCCCTATCTTTATATGTGTATGGTTGAAACTTTTTGCTCATGTGTATGCGGTGAGTGTTAGCACACATAGAAGACTATATGATGGTTGAGTATGTGGACTTGCCAAAAGGCTCCGATACATGACCCTTCCTGAAAAGATGATGAATTGTAGTTGCAAAGTTGATTGAGAACATAGTTTGTTGGTTTTCAATAAGGTTTATTCTTTATATTTCAATGTTGTGATGAATTGTTACTTTCTCATGAGAAGTTATATGATAAAAGTTGTCGAATTTGGGGTCCCGCAAACCCTTGAGAGGTTTGAACTCTGCGGTGCGTGCGGAGATATCAACCTGCCCAACCTGCCTACTCGTGATCCTCACAACCTAGCGCGTCGATCTCAAAGGGACAGAGAGACACAACAGTTTATCCTGGTTCGGGCCACCTTGCGGTGTAATACCCTACTCCAGCTTTATGGTGGATTGCCTCGAGGGGCTAAGGATGAACTAGTACAGTGGATGAACATCCTCAGGAGGTGAGGTGTTCTTGAGCTCGAGAGAGCTGGTGAGGTGGTCGAGTGAGAATGGATCCGATCCCCCTCTATGGTTGTGGCTAAGTCCTATTTATAGTGGCCTTGGTCCTCTTCCCAAATGTTGGCGGGAAGGGATCCCACAACGGCCAGATTTGAAGGGGGACAAGAAGTACACCCTATCATGACTAAAGTGGTCTTCGCCTGCAAAAGCCTCTAGTCATGACGCTGCGGTGGGCTCGGCGATGACCTCCATCCTGCCGTCTTGGCGGTCTTGGTCTGGTTGCACCAGAAGGGGAACCTTTGGCTGATTCCTCGGGACACCGTGCCTGCTGCTTGCCTCCTTTACACCAAAGAGGAAATTGGTGCTCTGCGCCCACTGGCGCCCTCCTGGTGCCCGTGTGGCCTTGGTCGTCATGGCTCACGTCAGCTGAGCCTCATGAGGTGCACCTTGCATAGAAGTCTCCGCTCCTCGGGAGCCAGCCTGAGGAGGCCGATCCCCTTGGAGGTCTTGGCGTCGCCCGCCTCGTGAGGCTTGGCCCCTCGCGAGGGTCTTGAGTTGTTGATGCTGAAGCTGGGCCATACCAGGCCGTCGATGGAGCCATGTAGCAGGCTGCATGCAGGCAAGTCTGGGTACCCCCGTATCCAGAATGCCGACAGTAGCCCTCGGGCACAAGGCGCACTCGGACTTGGCTTCTAGGCAAAGCCAAGGGGAAAGTGCGGAGTGCCGCGGGCCCTAACCGCCTGCGGCCTTGAGAGACGCGTGGCGATTGATGGGACATGGGCGTCTCCACTTCCCCACACTACCTCGGCAACCATTCGGCTTGACAAGTTGATGCTGCATGTAGAAGATCATCATTACACGAGGTCGTGGAGGCCGGCGGTTGGCCTCCCTCTGGCTATAAATGGGGGGAGGGGTAGAGCCCCTCTCGCTCATCTCTTCCTCCGTCTTCTCGCTGCTTGCCCCTTCTCCTTCTCCATCTTGCTGTAGCATCCATGGCACCATGAAAGCACAAGTGCTCCCTGGGTGATTTTGGTAATTCATGACAACATATCTCTTGTTGGACTAATATTTCTATCTAGTGTATTTCAGATAAGTTCAAAATTGGAGTGGCATGGACATGGACAAGAGGACGTGGAACCCTTTCAAGATGCTAAGGACAAATATTGGCAAAAGCCGAAGACTCTACATTTTCCATTTTACTGATCCAAGATCACATTGAGTCCCTAGGAAAGCCAATACTATTAAAAGGGGATGAGGTGTTGTTTAATGGCTTGCTTGCTCAAAGTGCTTAGTGATATGCTCCAAAACCCTCAGCCATTTTATCACATCCACATATGTCCTAAACCTAAATGTCAAACTCGGCCCCACTGACTTTGTCTATCCGGCGCCACCGAGTTTCATCTAATCCAGCCACTGCCAAACCCTAGTCACTTCAGTCTCACCGATAGGATCTCAATCTCACCAAGATGGGCTTGCAAATTCTTTGTGATCTATTGTGACATTTTCGGTCTAACTGAGTTTGTTCAGTCGGTCCCATCGAGTTTGCTTGACCAATCCTCTGTTTTCTTATTACCAAAATCGGCATCACCGAGTTTGAGTAATCAGTCAAACCGAGTTGAGGTTTTACCCTAACCCCTACACATCGGTCCCACCGAGTTGACCAAGTCGGTCCCATCGAAAACTCTAATGTTCATATTTTTACCTAGATCGGTCTGACCGAGTTTTACGATTCGGTCCCACCGAGTTTGGGAATCTATGTGTAATGGTTAGATTTTGTGTGGAGGTTATATATACCCTCCACCCATTCTTCATTCGTGAGGAAAGCCATCAGAATGTGCCTACACTTCCACTACCCATTTTCTGAGAGAGAACCACCTACTGATGTGTTGAGACCAAGATATTCCAATCCTACCACAAGAATCTTGATCTCTAGCCTTCCCAAGTTGCTTTCCTCTCAAATCATCTTTCCACCATAGCCAAATCTGTGAGAGAGAGTTGAGTGTTGGGGAGACTATCATTTGAAGCACAAGAGCAAGGAGTTCATCATCAACACACCATCTATTACCTTTTGGAGAGTGGTGTCTCCTAGATTGGTTAGGTGTCACTTGGGAGCCTCCATCAAGATTGTGGAGTTGAACCAAGGAGTTTGTAAGGGCAAGGAGATCGCCTAATTCGTGAAGATCTACCCTAGTGAGGCAAGTCCTTCGTGGGTGATGGCCATGGTGAGATAGACAAGGTTGCTTCTTCGTGGACCCTTCGTGGGTGGAGCCCTCCGTGGACTCACGCAACCATTACCCTTCGTGGGTTGAAATCTCCATCAACGTGGATGTACGATAGAACCACCTATCAGAACCACGCCAAAAATCTCCATGTCTCCAATTGCATTTGCACACTCCAATCCCATTCCTTTACTTTCTCGCAAGTTGCATGCTTTACTTTCCGCTGCTCATATACTCTTTGCATGCTTGCTTGAATTGTATTGTGTATTCTTGAAATTGTGTTAATCTACCACCTCAACTTGAAAAACTGCCATTTTTGTTTGTTGAGGGTCTAATCACACCCCCTCTAGACACCTCTTCTCGATCTTTTCAATTGGTATCAGAGCTTTTGTCTCCATTGCTTTGGTTTAATCACCATTGGAGGAAGATGGATGAGTCTACGTTGAGGAGTCTTAGACGAAGAGTGTCTATGCTTGATGGAGAGTTCTTTAGCGAGTGGGAAAATGAGATGCTTGGAATTTTTCATGAATATCACATGAACAAGTACATTACTACTCCTTGTGAACCCCCTGTTGATCCCTTGCATCCTACCCATGATGATTCTCTTGACATGATTCGCAATCTTAGAACTATCAATCTTATCACTAGAGGCTTGCCTAGAAATTTGATTGGTCACTTGCCAACTCTTGATTGTGCTTATACTATATGGAGATTCCTTGAGGAACGATTTCCAGACTATTCCTTGAAAAACTTAGATGAGATTCTTCACAAGTCTATTGCTTTGAATAAGATCAATCCCAATGATCCTAAGTTTGGAGATTGTTTATTTGAGGTTACCAATCTTATGCGTGCCAAAGGAGATGTTGGAATCATTGGCAATATTATTTCCAAAGCTATTAGAATTCATAGAGATGAACATTGTCAAAATCATATATCTAGTGAATCACTCTCACTAGGAAATGATCATTTGCAAAATGATGTTGAACATGGATATTATGATGAAGATGATGATAATGACTTTGATCTTGAAGAGTCTATGAGATACTTTGGTCTTATGGCTAACCTTCACGGCTACATGGCTGGAGGAAAGGAATGGGTCCTTGATAGTGGATGTATCGATCACATGACCAAAGATAAAGATATGTTTCGTGAGCTTGCTGAAAATGACGGCCCTCGAAAGTATGTCACTTCTGGTGATAACTCAAAGGGTAAGGTGGTTGGCCTCGGTAAGGTGGCCATCTCACATGACAGCTCCATACAAAATGTTATGCTTGTTGAATCTCTTGGCTATAATCTACTTTCTGTATCTAGACTAGCTGACTTTGGATTCAATGTCCTATTTACTAAAGTAGATTGCCAAGTGTTTTGAAGAGATAATCATAAAATGGTCTTTACCGGCATACGTAGAGGCGATCTATACATGGTTGATTTCACTAAAAAGGCTCAACCTAGAACTTGCTTAATTGCTAAATCTTCCAAAGGTTGGTTGTGGCATAGACGGTTAGGTCATGTGGGCATGCGAAACCTTGACAAGCTTATTAAAGGTGATCACATCCTTGGTGTTAAAGATGTCATATTTGATAAGGATAGACTTTGCAGCTTGCCAAGCAGGAAAACATGTTAGAGGAAGCCACCCCGTGAAGAACATCATGACCACGATAAGACCGCTCGAGCTACTTCACATGGATCTTTTTGGTCCCAACGCTTACAAAAGTCTCGGTGGTAACTCGTTTGGACTAGTCATCGTTAATGGTTTTTTAAGATTTACGTGGGTGTTCTTTCTCGACGATAAATCGCAGGTTCAAAAGATCTTCAAAATCTTTGCTAGGAAGGCCCAAAACCAATTTGAAGTGAAGATCAAGAAGGTTCGCAGCAACAACAAAACGAAGTTCAAGAACGCCAATGTGGACACCTTTCTCGACGAAGAAGGGATCTCACATGAGTTCTCGGCTACGTACATGCTACGTCTTGAGCTTGCATTGGTTTTCCTTGAAGAGGAAAGGGTGATGCAGCAAAGTAGCGTAAGTATTTCCCTCAGTTTTTGAGAACCACGGTATCAATCCAGTAGGAGGCTCCTCAAAAGTCCCACACACCTACACAAACAGACAAGAACCTCGCAACCAACGCAATAAAGGGGTTGTCAATCCCTTGACGACCACTTGCGAAAGTGAGATATGATAGAGATAATATGATAAGATAAATATTTTTGGTATTTTTATAATATAGATTGGAAAACTAAAGATGCAAATAAAAGTAGTTGGCAAACTTATATGATAAAAGATAGACCTGGGGCCATAGGTTTCACTAGTGGCTTCTCTCAAGATAGCATAAGTATTATGGTGGGTGAACAAATTACTGTCGAGCAATTGATAGAAAAGCGAATAATTATGAGATTATCTAGGCATGATCATGTATATAGGCATCATGCCCGTGACAAGTAGATCGACTCCTGCCTGCATCTACTACTATTACTCCACACATCGACCGCTATCCAGCATGCATCTAGAGTATTAAGTTCATAAGAACAGAGTAACGCATTAAGAAAGATGACATGATGTAGAGGGATAAACTCATGCAATATGATATAAACCCCATCTTTTTATCCTCGATGGCAACAATACAATACGTGCCTTGCTGCCCCTGCTGTCACTGGGAAAGGACACCGCAAGATTGAACCCAAAGCTAAGCACTTCTCCCATTGCAAGAAAGATCAATCTAGTAGGCCAAACCAAACTGATAATTCGAAGAGACTTGCAAAGATAACTTAATCACACATAAAATAATTCAGAGGAGATTCAAATATTTCTCATAGATAAACTTGATCATAAACCCACAATTCATCGGATCTCGACAAACACACCACAAAAATAGTTACATCAAATAGATCTCCAAGAAGATCGAGGAGAACTTTGTATTGAGTTTCAAAGAGAGAGAAGAAGCCATCTAGCTAATAACTATGGACCCGAAGGTCTGTGGTAAACTACTCACAACTCAGCGGAGAGGCCTTGGAGATGATATAGAGGCCCTCCATGGTTGATTCCCCCTCCGGTGGAGCTCCGGCGAAGGCTCCAAGATGGGATCTCGCAGATACAGAAGGTTGCGGCGGTGGAAATAGTTTTTCGTGGTCTGTTATGCTGTTCTCGGGGTACGTGGGTATATATAGGAGGAAGAAGTAGGTCGGTGGATGCTCGAGGGGCCCACGAGGGTGGGGGGCACGCCCACCTGCAGGGGGCCCGCCGGGCACCCTCGTGGCCGCCTCGCTTATTGACTGACTTCCACTCCAAGTCTCCAGGTTCACGTTTGTTCCAAAAAGATCACTCCCGTAGGTTTCATTCCGTTTGGACTCCGTTTGATATTCCTTTTCTTCGAAACACTGAAATAGGCAAAAAACAGCAATTCGGGCTGGGCCTCCAGTTAGTAGGTTAGTCCCAAAAATGATATAAAAGTGTAACTTAAAGCCCATAAACATCCAAAACAAGTAATATAATAGCATGGAACAGTCAAAAATTATAGATACGTTGGAGACGTATGAAGCATCCCCAAGCTTAATTCCTGCTCGTCCTCAAGTAGGTAAATGATAAAAACAGAATTTTTGATGTGGAATGCTACCTAGCATAATTCTCAGTGTAATTTTCTTTATTGTGGCATGAATGTTCAGATCCAAATGATTCAGAATAAAATTTCATATTAACATAGGACATAGTAATACTTCAAGCATACTAACTAAGCAATCATGTCTTCTCAAAATAACATGGCTAAATAAAGTTATCCCTACAAAATCATATAGTCTGGCTGTTGCTCTATCTTCATCACACAAAGTATTTAATCATGCACAACCCCGATGACAAGACAAGCAATTGTTTCATACTTTAGTAATCTCAAACTTTTTCAACTTTCACGCAATACATGAGCATGAGCCATGGACATAGCACTATATGTGGAATAGAATGGTGGTTGTGGAGAAGACAAAAAAGGAGAATATAGTCTCACATCAACTAGGCGTATCAACGGGCTATGGAGATGCCCATTAATAGATATCAATGTGAGTGAGTAGGGATTGCCATGCAACGGATGCACTAGAGCTATAAATGTATGAAAGCTTAAGAAAATAAACTAAGTGGGGGTGCATCCAACTCGCTTGCTCACGAAGACCTAGGGCATTTTGAGGAAGCCCATCATTGGAATATACAAGCCGAGTTCTATAATGAAAAATTCCCACTAGTATATGAAAGTGACAACATAGGAGACTCTCTATCATGAAGATCATGGTGCTAATTTGAAGCACAAGTGTGGTAAAAAGGATAGTAGCATTGTCCCTTCTCTCTTTTTCTCTCATTTTTTATTTGGCCTTTCTCTCTCTTTTTTTATTTTGGCCTTTCTCTTTTTTTTAAAGTCCGAAGTCTCATCCCGACTTGTGGGGGAATCATAGTCTCCATCATCCTTTACTCACTGGGACAATGCTCTAATAATGAAGATCATCACACTTTTATTTACTTACAACTCAAGATTACAACTCGATACTTAGAACAAGATATGGCTCTATATGAATGCCTCCGGCGGTGTATCAGGATATGCAATGAATCAAGAGTGACATGTATGAAAATTATGAAGGTGGCCTTGCCACAAATACGATGTCAACTACATGATCATGCAAAGAGCAATATGACAATGATGATGCGTGTCATATAAACGGAATGGTGGAAAGTTGCATGGCAATATATCTTGGAATGGCTATGGAAATGCCATAATAGGTAGGTATGGTGGCAGTTTTGAGGAAGGTATATGGTGGGTGTATGGTACCGGCGAAAGTTGCGCGACACAAGAGAGGCTAGCAATGGTGGAAGGGTGAGAGTGCGTATAATCCATGGACTCAACATTAGTCATAAAGAACTCATATACTTGTTGCAAAAATCTACAAGCCATTGAAAACAAAGTACTACGCGCATGCTCCTAGGGGGATAGATTGGTAGGAAAAGACCATTGCCCGTCCCCGACCGCCACTCATAAGGAAGACAATCAATAAATAAAATTGTGCTCCAACTTCATCACAAAGCGGTTCACCATACGTGCATGCTACGGGAATCACAAACTTCAACAAAAGTATTCTTTAAATTCATAATCACCCAACTAGAATGACTCTAATATCACCATCCTCATATCTCAAAACAATTATCAAGTATCAAATTGATCATAGCATCAAATTCACTTTCTATGATAGTTTTTATTATACCCAACTTGGATGCCCATCATTCTAGGACCAATTTTATAACCATAGCAAATACCATGCTGTTCTAAGAAACTCTTAAAATAATATAAGTGAAGCATAAGTGAAACTCTCAATACTGGTGGAAGGTCATCTACAGTATGTTCAGGCTCCGGAGGCAGCAATTCAGGCACCGACTCATGCGCTCAAACCCTGAGTACTCATACTGCTGACCCATCGATCCTCCGTCATCAATGGCGCCAGTATTGAGATACTATTGAGTGTCATTGTCATCCTCATCCTCATCTATGGCGACGTCATCAACGACTAATGGAGCCTCTTCCTCACCCAGTCCGCTATCATCCAGCATGACAGGCGGCGGTAATTGGGTAGGTGGGGTGCTGATGTTCATTCCTTGAGGAGGTTGCGTGGTCGTGGGTGTGCTCCTGGCCGCCTCCAGACAAAGCAGACTCTTTGGCCACAACAGGACCCACGTCTTGCAATCGCCAAGCCGCCGCGGGGTCTCGTCATTATCTCCCCCTAGTATCGGAGGAACCAAATTCTCGTGGCCCAGTTTGACACTGGCCATTGAAACCTTGAAGACGTCTGGGGCGATCGGCCGACTGTGGAACAATTGTTCCTTTGGCTTCATTATCGTCGCCTTCCCCATGTCCACCTTTTGGCCGTTGATGTCGTACAATATGGTGCACGGGGCGTCGGCCTGCAAAGACATGTCTGCGATGTGAGACATCCGAAAGGCAACGAAAACGGGAGATTATACCTTTATTGAAGAGGGCCGGTGTGACAGGTACTGTGAGGGCGTCGAGCTCAGCCAAAGACGAAGCAGGTGCGGGAGCCGATGCAGGAGCAGGTGCTGGTGCTGGTGCCGGTGCTGGCACAACGCTAGTCGAGCTGCTCCCGAAGAAGTCGGTAGGGGAAAGTCTGCTGCATCTTTTTCTGGATTTCGCCTGCTCCAACCGACAATAGTCGGAACCAAGACTGTCAGCTCCCGTTTTACGGCAGCTACCGCTGTTGCGACTGTCGGTGTCAAAACCGACAGATCTCGGGTAGGGGGTCCCGAACTATGCGTATAAGGATCGAAGGTAACAAGGAGGCAGGGGACACAATGTTTACCCAGGCTTGGGCCCTCTTAATGGAGGTAATACCCTACTTCCTGCTTGATTGACTATGATGAGTACAGGGGTTACAAGAGTAGATCTACCTCGAGATCGTAATGGCTAAACCCTAGATGTCTAGCCTCTATGATTGTGATCTTGCCCTATGGACTAAACCCTCCAGTTTATATAGACACCGGAGGGATCTAGAGTTGTACAGGATCGGTTACAGAGAAAGGAAGGTACATGATCCAAATTCCAAGCTTGCCATCCATGCAATGGAGAGTCCTATCCGGACACGGGGGAGGTCCTTCCATCTTGTATCTTCACGACCCATCAGTCCGGCCCATATCACATAGACCAGTTCCTTAAGGACCCCATAGTCCAGGACTCCCTCAGTAGCCCCTGAACCGGGCTTCAATGATGATGTATTCGGTGCGCGGATTGTCTTCGGCATTGCAAGGCAGGTTCCCTCTCCGAATACTCCAACGCAGTCCTCCATGCAAAACAGTTGTATCCGGCTTTATTTAAACAAGTACAACCTTAAGCTATAAGGGCAAAAATATTTAAAACGAAATAAGTCACGTCCATATGCGATTTCTCCAGCGAGGCGTTATGTCCTGGCCTTGTTAGTATTCTGAACTGTTTTACAGCCCCGTTTCGTATTTCAAGGCACGGCCATTGACACGTCTTGTCAAAGCAGAGATTGTGTCCCCTTATCACGGGATTCCCATTAACAGGGGTTTGGGTAATCCAAACGTGCTGTTCACACGTCCCCTTGGGAATAGGCGAGATTTAAGGCTCTAGAGGGGACGCTTGATATCCACTGCCTTTATAAGAAGACAAAGATCCATCTTTTTACCCCACGCCTTCTTCCTCTCAGCCTATCCACCAATCAAGCTCCAGCGCCCAAGTCTCAATCCTTTCCATCGCCGCCAAAACACTCCCAACCATGTCCGGATCTGGAGCGCAGGGCAAGTGGATGGCCTCCTCTATTATAGAGGAGAACATCAAAGAGCTCCGGGAAGGCGGGTATTTGGAGACGGACATAGTCCATCAGCTCCCTGCCAAAAAGCAGATCATTCCCACTCCGGAGCCCAACGAGAGGGTAGTGTTCATCCGCCATTTCCTTCGCGGGCTAGGGTTTCCCCTTCATCCTTTCGTCCGCGTCTCATGTTCTAATATGGGCTAGATTTTCATTATCTAGCTCCAAATTCTTTCCTCAACCTTTTAGCGTTTATCGTCATGTGCAAGGCATTCCTCTGCGTCCCTCCCCACTTCGGCTTGTGGCTCAAGATCTTCAATGTGAAGCCGAAGGTGGTCGAGGGCCAACACGCAGAGTGCAGCGGTGCCATGGTGAGTAAGCTTCCCAACATCACCTGACCAAAAGGGACCTTCGTGGAATCCGTTAAAGGATGGTAGCATGGGTGGTTCTATATCACGGAACCCCGCGATACCACATGGGCCGCTGCTCCTGAGTTCAAGTCCGGGCCCCGATGCGGCTTACATCCTGGATCAACAAGGGTCTAGATTGGGAGTCGCCTGACGAGGTGACAATGTTGGAGAGCCGCATTAAGGGCATGATAAACAAGAACACCAGCCTCGCCAGCATGATCTAGGTGATGCTTTTTCGCTGGATTCTTCCTTGTCAACGCCGGACTCAATATATGTGGGAATTCGACCCGGCCGGTCCTTGGACCCTGCAGTGGTTCTTCGGCAAGATGCACAAAGATATATGGAAGTTGCTCTTCAAGACTCAAAAGTCGTGGCCAGAGACAACCGAAGACCACGGCATTGACTGTGCATGTCCAGCTACTCTAGTAAGTTTTATGATAACTTTTATTTGCAAATTCAAGGAGTATATTGAACTTTCTTACTCCCCCGGGGCTGGACAAAGAAGGCGGAGCAGATCAAATGTCCGACTCTGCTGCCTGAGGACCAGGCCACCCCCTTGCTGACAAGGATGCTGGTTTTGGCGCCATATCAGGCACCGGAGAAGAAGGCCAAGAAGAAGGGCAAGGAGGCCAGAAGTGGCCTTCACCATAAGGGTGCCTCGGATGTCATGTCCGAAGACACCGAGTCCTCCTCCTCTCATGAAGAAGATGTAGAGGAGGAAGAGAGCAAATATCCCCCTAAGGGGGGGGGAAGAAGAAAAGGGCAGCTTCCGCGGATCTGGAGGTGGAGGCGACCAAGAAGGGCAAACCCTCCCTTTCGGATGATTCCTAAGCGGATGCCGATGCCATCCCAGAGCGACACCCTAGGCCGAAGCCCTTGGCTGAATCGTAAGTATCCGAAGACACCATACATATACCCGATTTTATGCCTCCATTATTTTAACATACTGAATCGCGCATAACAGCCCAGCCCGCGATCTCCCCAACGATCATCGTCATCTGGGAACTCGCTAGGGCTGAATGCGATGGAGAGCGAGTCGCTTCTGGAGACCTCTCCACCCACAACTATGGATAACACCAAAGTGTTGTCCCGAAGAACCTCTCTAGGTCATGGGAAGGTATGGGAGGCCGTGAAGGTGGCGGCGGAGGGTAATACCTCTGCTGCCGAAGAGAGGGGAAAATCAACCCCCATGGAGACCGGCGACGGGGGCCACACTCAATTCGGCCCCCAACCGAATATTACTCCGGAGACCCATACCGCTCCGGAATCGGACCAGCAGCCTTCTTCGAGGGAAGGGGGCACGCCGTTTCCGCTGACGTCCTCTATCAATCTGGAGGCGCCGGACACCCTGGTGGAAGCACTTCAGAGTGCTTCCATTATGGAAGAACACTGTACCCTTATGGGTACGATGGTTGAAAGGGTTCGATCCGCTAAGAGCGGATTAAACCAAGCCTACACCAGCCTTCTAACATGCTTTGAGGTATGTGACGTAATATGTTTTTTGGCTTATTTGCAAAAATAATACCTGTATATAGCTAGTAGCCCCTGAGACTCCGTTCGGCTTTCGCAAAGAAAGGCCAAACAGAGGATCAAATAATATTCCGCAGGAACTAACATATATGTCTCTTTGGATGAACAGACTGCAAGGCGAGTAGCAACCTTGCATGCTGTCAAAGTCTCCGAACTAAAGCGGAGGTTGAAGGAAAAACAAGGTATGTGTTACAGAAGCATATCTGAACTGATATGAGTCCCAATTTGTTATCTGACTGAGTGTGATGTTTATGCTCATAGTTCACACGTCTGAGGTTGAAGCCCTCAAGAGTGCGCTGGCTGAAGCCAAGAAGGAGGCGGACGAGGAACGAACCACCCGCCAAAAGCATGAAGCAAGGTTGGAGGTACTCCAACAAGAGCTTACTGATGCTATAAACAAATGTGAGTCCTTGGAGCACAAGGCGTCGGATCGAGAATCCGAACTTGCTGCGGCGCTGCAAAGCGCGAAAGAGGCCCAGGTTGAAGCCCAAGGTTCCTGTCAGGAGATCCAAGAAGCCAAGAAGATCGTGACGGGTAAGGCTTTTAATATGCAGAGCAAGTATGTAAGGAAACAGTATACCTTACTGACACACGTTTGGAGTTCTCCAGGGGCATTTTCGGATCTTCCCCGAAGTGTTGCAGATGCTACAGATTTCTTACGGGCCGAAGAGGGAAGCTCAACAGAGAAGCTTTTCTGGCCGCAGTACCTTGCGCCAAAGCATCTTGTGCCCCTCATTGATCAGCTGAAACAGCTAACCAAGCTACATAGGGTGGCCGGATTGGCCATGAAGGATGTCATAGTCCGACTTTGGCCAGCCGAACCCATACCTAGTAGCTACTTTGGGCTTGTGAAGCAGACGGTCGATGCTTGCCCACGGCTTGATGCTATAAAGCGGTCAGTCTGTATTGAAGGTGCCCGGATGGCCTTCACCCGTATTAAGGTGCAGTGGGCGAAGATGAATGCCACCAGTCTTGCAACCGAGGGGCCGCCCGCAGGGAAGGAGTATCATACACCAGAGAAATATTTCAATGACGTCCTTGAAGGATTCCACATTATAGAGGGCCTGTGTTCGAAGGACATCATTTTTGAATGAATGTATCCGTGCTGCCCAAACTTTATATAATGAAAACAAGGTGTTTGTGTAATTTTAGTCTTGTTTCATCTGAAATTATTTATCCTCCAGTGCTTCCGTTTTTATTAAATCTGAGAGTTGGCCAGTCGTCGGCTTCAGCCCCTCGCGTAGATACTATGGGGGTGTTCGGAACAACAAAAAAACACACTTGACCCAGCGACTTGGTCCTTGAAGGAGGTGGTAGTGCGCGAACCAGGCAATCAGACTATGCGGCTTTTATCACTCTCGCTTAGCCATAGAAGTTTGACGAGAAGATTGTAGGCGTAGCCCCTAGTATTGTTCGGTGATCCAAACTCGGGTGTTGTAGACATCTGACCAAGTAAAAACCAGTCCTTCGTGTGACACGAAAAAAATTGCTAGAGATTTATGCTGAGTCACTGATAACCCACAAGTGTAGGGGATCTATCATAGTCCTTTTGATAAGTAAGAGTGTCAAACCCAACGAGGAGCAGAAGGAAATGACAAGCGGTTTTCAGTAAGGTATTCTCTGCAAACACTGAAATAATCGGTAACAGATAGTTTTGTGATAAGGTAATTCGTAATGGGTAACAAGTAACAAAAGTAAATAAGGTGCAGCAAGGTGGCCCAATCCTTTTTGTAGCAAAGGACAAGCCTGGACAAATTCTTATATAGAGAAAAGCGCTCCCAAGGACACATGGGAATTATCGTCAAGCTAGTTTTCATCACGCTCATATGATTCACGTTCGTTACTTGGATAATTTGATATGTGGGTGGACCGGTGCTTGGGTACTGCCCTTTCTTGGACAAGCATCCCACTTATGAGTAACCCCTATTGCAAGCATCTGCAACTACAAAACACTACAAAAAAATACACTTCCGTGATCATACGTGTTTTTCACAGTAGGTCACGTTTTCTGTCATGCATGTACATCCATGACGATTTTATGACAGAATCAAGATAGTCATACCTGTGCTGTTGTAGAAGTGTTCCACGACATTACCAAAATTATCATCATGAAAGTGTCCACTTCCATGACGATAAATCGCGCGTCACAGAAGTGCTTTCGTCAAGGGTGACCGACATGTGGCATCCATCGTAATGGAACACCGTTAAGCTATCGGGTCCGGTTTTGGATCCAATAACTCGTTAACAGCCGGACCAATGGGAAATTTCCACGTGTAAAATTCTGATTGGCCGGTGGGAACACTTGTCAGCTCATTAGTGGGCTAGATGTCGCCCGTCCATTGGAGGAGACATGCCTATGATACGTCGACATGTGGCTGGGCCCAACAGAGGCCCATATAGGTTAAAAAGGTCGGCCCAATCAAAGGCACGTAGTACTTACTCAGGTACTAGTGGGCCAGCCCAATAATGACCTGCTTAATAAAGGCCCACTTACAGCCCGAAGCCAGATCTGGCCCGTTAATTGTTCACCGGATATTTGGGCCCATTTACGGCCCGAAGCCAAATCTGGCCCGTTAATTGTTTGCCGAATATTTGGGCCCAATTACAGCCCAGTGACTTTCGGCCTGTTAGAGGCCCGATGTAGACATGGGCCCATTTCAGCCCGGTGTGACTTTCGGCCTGGGAATGACCCGTGCTGCCCATGGGCCATATATGGTCCGACGGGACATCAGGCCCACTAATGGCCCATGATAAAGGTGGCAACAGTTAAGCCCAATGTGACTTTGAGCTTGTTAAAGGCCTGTCCCATAATTCGGCCCGTTGATGCCTGCACTAAGCTTTCGGTCTCTTAAAGGCCCATGATATCAGTGGGCCAACTAAGGCCCGAGATATGTTTCGGCTTGGTAACGGCTCGCGAGATAACTGGGCCCAAAAAGGCCCGGTCTACATTTCAGCCTGCTGAAGGCCCGTCGACGACTAGTGAAAATTGAGGCCCAACATGCATTTCGGCCAGCTAAAGTCCCATGGTTTCATCTGGGCCGTAACAGGCCAGTACAATATTCAGCCTGTTAATGTCCCAATGCTACCTGGGCCAAACTAAGCGCTGGGTCCACAAAAGGCACAACTAAAATATAGGCCAATGTAAGTTGTGGGCCTGGCGCAAAGTGTGAAGGCCCCAATCATTCGGGCCCAAGAAAGATGCAGGCTGGCCCAATTGTGGCCCACTAAAAACCAGGCCCGTTAGAGTCGAATGTTTTGGCCTAGTCGACTACATCTTATTTTTTTAGATAGCGAATGATGGCAGTAACTAGTAGGAATTAAGAACAAACCTACTCTATACAATAAAGAAATTACGGCATAGTAACTAAGAATAAACCTACACTATACAATAAAGGATTTATGGTATATTACATCCACTGGGCACCGAAGTTCGCCACCAATGATCATAAGGTGCAACGAAGAAGCAGATTACAAAAACTAGGCAACAAAATAATACTGAACCGAGACCACTTCCAAGACAGTTCAAGAAAGGTTAGCCTTGCGGGGGAACTGCCGCACAAGCTGCTGAGCAAGGCTGTGAGACCGGCCTAGCATGTCGGTCATAGCTTCTAGGTGTAGCTGTTTAGCGACGAGGTTCTCATTGGTGTTCTCCGCAATCTTTCTTAGAGATAGGACTTCAAGTCGAAGTTGAGTTGCAGAATGCCTTTCTGCTAGAACTTGGGACTGAAGAAGTCGAACTGATTCAGATAACGAATTCTGTGAGCTTGTCTGACTGCTAGTCTCAAGTAACTTGAACACTGCATCAAGACAAGACTTTGGGGTTGTCTCGATATCTTCAAGATGTTTTGCCTTCTTTGCTGCAATATATGTTGGGTTTGTCTCATAGCCTTCAGTAGACTTGTGCATGCCATCAGGCATATCACCCTGAAACAAAGCATAGAGATGACAGGTTTTGCACGTGTATAAACAAAGATGATAACTGTGCTATCAATTCCATCCAATTTCAAATTAGAAAATAAAGAGTAAGTTCAAAATATCAATATCATAATTTGGCATTGTTCATAATGCGGGGAGTTTCACCACACTACTGGATTACCATGTCAACATAACAAGCATAGATGAAGGGCAAAGAAAATCATTGTATCTATTTTGGTTAATGTGCATGGCATGTTGTTCATATCATCAGTCACATCAATAAGATAAAACAGGAGATGACAAGGTGCAAACGTGGGCTGCTTCACCACACACTGGATTATAGATCCACAAAACAAGCATACATATAGGGAGTATTGAATAATATGCATGGTATGAATAAGGAATTTGGTTTTACAAGTAAAACTTAGAACTTACAGTTCTTGCGAACATGCATTTTGGTAGAAACAACAAACTAGACAGCAGTAAACAATAGGGAGTATGAGCAAATTAAACAACAGTTGAGGATAAAGGCTTTAAAAGGACTGACTTACATTAACAGTTAACACTAGCTTTATAATGCCCTTCTCCATGTCAAGGGAAGGATAACTCAAGAACTTCAGCACATAATCTTCTTCATAAGCATTGCCCGTACTCTATATTTTGTAGAGAGTAATTATAGATATGATAATACTGGAAGGGATAGAGGATAAGGAAGATGAGATGCAGATTGATGCCACATAATTAACTACTAATCCCTAGAAGTACAAGCATTACCGAAAAAAATGTACTGACAAGAACAATGGGCTACACTTCTGCACTGGCATTGTCTATGTATTCTACTTGTTGGTAAGATTAAATATAGATCTGATCTTCTTTTAGTAAATGGTGGGCGAGGGAGATAAGATGCAGAATGCTACACAATGAACCAATCCCTCTTCCCATAATACAAGAGTGTTTTGAACACTGGTGTACTGTACAAAACATTCTTATATTATGGGACGGAGGGAGTAGCTGTTAATGTAAGTACAGTGATAGACAACGTTCAGTCCTTACAAGAGGACTGCAGAGCTAAACCGCTTCAAAAGCATTGGACGATAACGAGGCTAACATGTGCAGTGATGCTACATAATCAAATAGCTATGAAAGTAAGTATGGTCATACAGGGCAAGAGGTACTCACAAGAGCAATGCAGTGTGCAGTATAGTTGCAAGATTCTGTGGTCCCTTGAGAATGAATGTTCTTCTGCTAACAATTTTCGTACAAGTGAGACGTTAAGGCAAATGCAGAAATGTAGTTCAAATTGTGATGTGATATCATAGACAGTACCTTACGCTGCAGCCGAGACCAATGTGTAACAAGATTATTCCAGTCACCGTCGGATAAATGTAGCACCGGAGACTTTACAGAAATTTCTTTTAGAGGCTTGCCATCGAAGTGTGCTTGCCTCAGGTAGGAACGATACTTCATCAACAAGTACTTGAAAAGCGCAACCAACCCTTGCTCGTCTTCACAATCCAGTTTGCTCCTCGCCTATTTAAAATAATGAAATCTTGTGTCTTTTGTCAGCAGAAACATATGCAGTAATGACCATGAATAACATTAGTACATTACTTACACGTAAGTTGTGGAGGAAGACTGGAAATTGTTCTGTGTCTGCGGTATAATCTTTACATGAAATAAAGATGCACACAAAGTTCCTGACAACAATATAAGCTTCATCTTCTAAACTGGGAAGAAATGGAACAGGGGTCCTATTTGCTGCAATTGGGGCTCTCTCTGGTTGGAAAAGGGATTTGGCAACTGGATTTGGTGTACTCTTTACTGGAACGGGGGTTTTGCGTCGTAGAGCTGGTGCTATGTCAACTGGCATAATCATACTGTTTGCTGCAGTTGGGGTCTGCTGACTTGGGGCATCCGAAATGACCAGTGTAGTAGGGCTAGAGTCTGCTAGAGTTGGGGTGTTTTGTGGGTCAGGTGATATTGCAACTACACCTAATGGGCTATTTGATTTATTAGGTGCCACTACCTTTTCCAAATACTTTGCTTGTGCTCCTCCACGATCAGCAATCGCCCTCTTCCTTTTGAACGGATACACAAGAACAACATTTGAATGGATATGGTATGATGACAGATGGAATATGTACTGAAAATGGATAGGCAGGGCGTATTCACATACATGATGTGTAAACTAAGTTAATGGCAGTTCAACAAAGTAGAAGCAATGCAAAGCATCCGTTGCAAGATATGTGCGACCAATATAACCTTGGAAGGTTAGAGCAAGCACCTTGATGGGTGAATAAGATAGGGCATCTTCCTCTGACTCCTCCACTAGGGAGCTACATTGACTTAGGTCTCCCTATAGCTCAGAATCACTGTTAGGATCATATTCTGAGCATGAATCTATAGGTGGAGAGCGTTTGCATTGCATTGCATCCAGACTTGATTTCAGTCCCTTAATGCCGAGTTTGACAGCCATGGCATTGTTCTGCTTTATTCTTTTCATGCGCGCAAGCTCATAATCATTATGCTGCTGTTCAGAATCTGAGATTCATGAAAACATAAAAAGTAGTCAGATTATCTATGTAATGCATTGCAGATTCAACTCAAAGAGTGTCTACCTATAAACCCTGCATATGCAAAGTTCACCCCCCAACCGTGATGATCAGACCACACACAGAAATACAAACCCCTTATGTCTCTGTAACAGGCAGACACACATTTCAAAACTGAAGTAGGAACATTAGAATCATATGAAATTCGTATTTGAACAAATAAACTAAGGAATTATGAGTGGCATAATGTTTAGCTTCAAGGGTGGAGTGTTGGTAGTGCGACACAAAGCAAGTAGGCAGATTGTATTCCATGTAAAAGATCGAAGCCTATGTAAAAGCTGGAAATGACACTTTCTTTCTATACAATGCAGTGTTCGTTGCCCACGCATGATGGAAGAGATCACATAGAGAAATACTATTCACTCATGTCTACGGTTACAGTATTTAGAAACAGGGTGGTCCACCCTAAAAGAATATTGACAACAAATATGACAAGACAAGCATAGATGTAGTGAATCAATTATTTACTTGTGAGCTTACTAGGACAAGTATGCAGAATTGTAACTGCAGTAAGAGACCGTCCAAAATCTGAATCAAGAAGTTTGTCTAGCACTTATTGTTTGCAACTAATCGACGTGAATAATTGGATATTATATCGAATGAGTAAGAAAGACAAGTAAAATTGTCAACAAACCTGGCTTGCAGTAGTAATCTGGGTCAATGTCACTACGACCAACAATCCAAAATGACTAGTGTCTGTTTCGAGGGCCGGAATTTTGAAAACCCTGTGAACTTTATAGGTACTATAGATTAACGAAATACATCTGAACTGTTGGGGATATAACTACTGAGTATAAACCGCCCAGGAGGGGCTAGGTTATGCTAATCCGTACTGAAGCCCATGAAGACAAGGAATATGGCGCTTTACTACAGAAGACTTAGAGGCCCAGAGCCCAAGGGCGGATTAGGGCACGTAGTCATAAACCGCCATGAGATATGTAACTTGTGTTGTAAGTTAGGGAAAGGTAGAAACCGAGCCGGGCACGTGTATGAGCTAGCCTCGGTATTCTGTAAACCGCCGAGCGTCAACCTGTGTATCTAAAGGGATGACCCGGCGGCGGTTCAGGGACAAGAAACAACAACTCGAGAGATAGGTAAAGCGGATTCGCTCCCTGCTCATCGAGACCCCATCAATTCCACCACAACTGGATCGTAGGCTTTTACCTTCACTGCAAGGGGCCGAATCAGTATAAACTCCCCGTGTCCTTTGTCCCGTTTAACCCCTTTAAGCTAATCTCGTTGCAATGGCTCCACGACTAAGTCCTCTCACTAGGACATCTGACGTGTTAATTCCACGACAGTTGGCGCCCACCGTGGGGCTATCGCACGATGGTTTCGAGTTCTTGAAGGGCAACTTTGAAGGACTCAAGGGATACGCAGTTGGCCGGATGACCAAGATTCGTCGCGGCAAACTCTACATCGACGACGCAGGCTGGGGCCCCGAGGCCGGCTCAATTGAGTACAGGTATCGGGTCCCCTTTGGAGGAATTCACGTTTTCACCGGCAAGATCGGCGAATCGGGCCCTGAGCTGGACATCTGCACCGACCTCGTCGAGACGGCTCAGCGTGCAAGCCCTGCCCGGGTTCAGCCGGCCATGAAGCGTGCGTTCATGGGATTCATCCATGGTGCGGAATCTGGAGCGGTGTCCGATGGTGAGACGATCATTTACTCTGATGGCGAATCATCCACCGGCGAGACCGAGTCACTATACCAGTTACAAAGTGGCCGGTTCGGGGGCTGTTCCGATGGCGACAGTATTTCAGACCCCCTTGAACCGCCAAACCGGGTTGCAATCTTCATGGCCGGTACGCAGCCCACATTGCAATCTTCAACTGCAGCAGCAATGACTTCTGGGTCGGCAGCCGGGGCAGGAGGCCCTGCACGCCGGCTGGCTCAAGTTCTGTCCGGTTTATTGGACGCCTGGACGACATTGTTAACCACAACAGTTACCCCGGAGACTCAAGATCGGCATAACGCGGAGGTCACAAAGCTACGGGATCAGATAACTCAGGCCAAGGAGAACTTGGCAGCTGAGGAAACCAGGATGGCTGAAGAATGGGCCGCTTTAGATGCCCAGTCACAACAGATCTAGGCGCAGAATTACCGGCTCATGCTGGATCAGAACGCTTCGAATGAGGTGTTGAGGAGGAGGCACCAGTCTCGTCTGCCGCCGGTTTACGAAGCAATGAATCTCTTCAACACACCAGGAGCAGGACCCAGTAATCCGGCAGCAGTAAACCGGACTGTAGCACCTGGGACAGGAGCGCCGGATTAGCCACGGGTGATGGACCTGGCTCGATAAACAGATAACCTGCCACAGTACATGCAGACCCCGCCGGGTCACTTCTCCACCCCTTTGGATAACATGATTGCCGCGGCATCTCGATTGGCAGCTATTTCAATGGAGGGCGAGCCTCCAGCGGTGGTTCAGACGCGGCAGGCCAGGGATCTCCTTCAAACCGCTATGGTGCTGCAGCAGGCTTATTCATATAGCCGAGACAAAATCCATTCAACCCCTCGCCCAAGCAGGAGTTACAACAGGCACATTGATGAACCGGCTGTGTCAAGCAGTGCACGGAACCATGATGCCCCTCGAGGGCTTAATCCGGCACGCAGTGGTGCAAATGCTCAGGACGTGGTGGATAATGGTAGAGCGTGTCGGGAGGCAGAGTTAGCAGCACAGTTGGCGGCACAGTACGCGAATCATCAGCCTACTCCGGTTTGACCGACGACGTCAATAGAATGAGGACTTGCTTTCATCTCTTGGGGGGTGCCGTGTCTTACTCCGACTCTATGTAATGTGCGGTTACCCAAGGATTTCGAGGGCCCGCGTAAGGTACCTAATTACACTGCCGACTTACCCCCGAGTCATGGGTTGAGAGTTATGAGATGGCAATGGAGATGCTGGATGTGGATGAAGTGGCGTGTGCAAAATACTTCACCATGATGTTGGATGGAACGGCTCGCACTTGGTTAAAGAGTCTGCCTGTTAATTCTGTCGGTTCATGGGCCGAGTTGAAGGCCCGGTTTATAGCTAACTTCAAGGACATGTGTAAGCAACCCATGTCAATTGTGGATCTGGCCGCTTGTGTCCAAAGAGAAGGCGAATCAACAACCCATTGGGTGCGCCGGGTTTCAGAAATCATACATTTGTCTGTCCGCATCAATGCTGATTTGGCGACCATAACGCTGGAGGGCAATTGCCAGTTTAAGCCGTTGAAGTTGAAGTTGGGATGGCTCAAGCATCACTGCAATGATATGGGAACACTCATGGCAGCTTTGGTTAAGTATGCCGATTCTGATAGTACCAAGGATCCCGAGTCTGACGACGAGAAGCTGGAGAAGGGAAAGAAGAATGTTGGCGCAAAAGGACAGTAGCATAACCAGGCGAGCCATGGGAATAACGGTAAGCGCAAAGCAGACAATAATTCTGATTTTGTGGCTAACACCAACATACAGGGTAATAATCAGTGCCGTAAGGGTAAACCGCCCCGCGGGGCGGTGGATCAGGGATGAATCCGGAGCGCCTGTTGAACCAGTCCTGCCCAAAGCACGGGACGCAAGAGAAGCCAGCTACGCACTTATGGAAGGATTGCTTTATTATGTGAGAATTCAAAAACTCAGATCTCTTCCGGTATGATCATGGACCATCTGGCGGTTCAGGACCCAGGTTTCCCGGGCCGGGTTATGGTGGAGGTAACTCCGGTTCAGGTTTCCAAGGTAACCAAGGTGGACATGGTAATCAAGGCAATCAGGGCAACCAAGGTGGTTATAATCAACAGGGAAATCAACAACAGCAGCAGTCGGGTTATCAGAGTAACCCGAAGCAGTTAAATGGTGGACAATATCATGTCTTCACTACTAGTCTGTGCAAGCGCGATCAGAAACTCCATAAGAGGGCAGTGAACTCCGTTGAACCGGTGGTGCCCCGCTATCTGCGCTGGTCTGAGCAGCCTATTGTGTGGAGTCGAGAAGATCATCCGCCCCGGGTTGATAATCCGGGTCATCTGGCGTTGGTGGTCGCACCGCAGGTTGGAGGTTATAAGTTCACCAAGGTGCTCATGGATGGAGGGAGCAGTATCAACATCTTGTATTATGAAACCTTCCGGCGTATGGGGTTAACAGATAAGAATCTTAAACCGTCGAACACCGTTTTTCACGGTGTGGTGCCTGGTAAATCGGCCTACCCGGTTGGTAAGATAGATCTGGAGGTGGTTTTTCGAGATGATCATGATTCAAGGTCAGAGACATTGACCTTTGAAGTGGTAAAAATCAGAAGTCCGTACCATGCCCTGTTTGGACAGCCGGTCTATGCTAAGTTCATGGCAAGGTCGTGTTATGTTTATCTGCAGCTCAAGATGCCGGGTCATAACGGGACCATCACGGTTTATGGCAGCCACAAGATTGCTTTGGAGTGCGAGGAAGGTGATGCGGCTTATGCTGAGTCGGTTTGTGCAACAGAGGAGTTAAAATTCTATAAAGACAATGTTGATCCGGCAGATATGACTTCTCTGAAGAAACCTACTACAGAGCATGATCCGGCTTTGAAGTTTAAATCGGCTGATGAGACTAAGTTGGTTGATTTTGTTCTTGGCAATTCATCCAAGCAGTTTAGCATCAGCATTAACTTGGATTCGAAATAGGAAAGCGCGCTCATCGGGTTCATCCGTGAGAACCGAGACATCTTTGCATGGAAGCCTTCTGACATGCCAGGTGTACCGAGGGAACTCATTGAGTACACTCTTAATATTGATCCCAAGTTTAAACCGGTCAAGTAGTTTCTTCGCCGCTTTAATGAAGAGAGACGCAAGTCCATTGGTGAGGAGGTAGCCCGGCTCTTGGCAGCGGGGTTTATTGTGGAGGTCTTTCACCCTGAGTGGTTGGCTAACCCGGTGTTGGTACTCAAGAAGAATGGCACTTGGCATATGTGTGTGGACTACACAGATTTGAGCAAGGCTTTCCCAGCTGATCCCTTTGCCCTCCCCCGTATTGATCAGATTATTGATGCTACGGCGGGTTGTGAATGGTTGAGTTTTCTGGATGCTTATTCGGGTTATCATCAGATCAGAATGGTAGTTAAAGACCAGGAGAAGACAACTTTTATAACTCCCTTTGGAGCCTTCTGCTATGTATCTATGCCTTTTGGGCTCAAGAGTGCCCAGGCGACTTATCAGTGGTGTGTGCAGAATTGCCTTCATAATCAGATTGGGCGCAATGTTCATGCTTATGTGGACAATATTGTGGTGAAGTGCAGGAAAGCAGAAACACTTATAGCTGACTTGCAGGAAACTTTTGATAATCTGAGGGTTTATAAGATGATGCTTAATCCGGTCAAGTGTGTTTTTGGTGTGCCAGCTAGCAAGCTCTTGGGTTTTCTGGTGTCTAACAGGGGCATTGAAGCTAATCCGAAAAAGATCAAGGCTATTACATCCCTGGCTAAACCGGCGTGTATCAATGACGTTCAACGGCTGGCGGGTCGTATTGCAGCGCTAAGCCGGTTTATCAGTGTTGGGGGAGAAGGCGATCCTGCTTTATCAGATGATGAAGAAGACAGACACCTTTGTCTGGAGCGATGCTGCCGACGCGGCGTTTGAGGATCTAAAGAAGCAGTTAGCCGAACCGCCCATTCTTGCTGCCCCTATTGATAAGGAACCGTTGTTGTTATACATGGCTGCTAATGCCCGAGCCATCAGCGTGGCTATTGTGGTGGAGCGTAAAGAGGCGGGTAAGGAGTATCCAGTTCAACGGCCGGTTTATTATATCAGTGAGGTGCTTATCGAGTCCAAACAGAGATATCCGCATTGGCAGAAGCCGGTGTATGGAGTGTTTATGGCGAGCCATAAGCTTAAGCAATACTTTCAGGGCCATCCCATTACTGTGGTCAGTTCTGCTCCATTGGGAGATATCATTCAGAACAGAGAGGCAACTGGCCGGGTTGCTAAGTGGGCTATTGAGCTTGGACCTCACGGGTTAAAATATATGCCTCACACGGCTATCAAGTCCCAAGCGCTCGTGGATTTCATCAACGACTGGACAGAGTTGCAGGCACCGGAGGATAAACCAGATCACACATACTGGACTATTCACTTCGATGGATCCAGACAATTGGAGGGCTCGGGGGCTGGAGTGGTTCTTACTTCCCCTCGAGGTGACAAATTTTGTTATGTTCTCCGTTTAATGTTTCCCTGTACTAACAATGCAGATGAGTATGAGGCCTTGCTCCACGGTCTTTGGATGGCTAAGGAGATGTAACATCCCAAATTTCCAATTTGGAATGTTATACACTAGATCATCATTGCATATCATATTTATTGCATTTTGGTTTGATCCTAGAAATTCTAAGCAACTCAAGGACCCTCAGAGAGAGTTGGGGATTTCGTTATTTTCATATTTGAGTTTTCTCGAATTTTTAAAATAGGATCATTTGATTTTATTTATTTTATCTTCAATTATTTCTATTATAAAAATATGAGAGAGGGACTTTCCCAAAATAAAGAAATATTGAGGATTTAATAAAAAATCAAATAAGTTTTATTTTGGAGTTTTTGCTATTTTATTTGAATTTAGGAAAATTGCATGTTTTCAAAATTGCATTTTTAGGGCCAGGAAAATGTTCTACTTGTTTTAAATATTTTATTTAGACGGTGAAAATTTGTTTTGGCATTTTTAGATTTTTATTTATTTTTCTAGGATTTTTCTTACTTCGGCGGAATAATTTTTTTTAAAAAAGTCCCGCTCCCGACTAGGCCGAAGGCCCAGCCAGGCCAGGCCGGCCCGCTCCGCCGCCGCCTTCCGCGCGCCGCGCCGCCGCCGGACATGAGTCCGAGTCGGACTCCTCTGCCCCTGCCGCACCGCCGCCGGACATGAGTCCGAGCCGGACTCCTCTGCCCCTGCCGCCTTGCCCCCTCCCCCAAGCAGCCCCCTCTTAAATATCCCGC
>NC_041385.1:505996144-506013099 GCF_002162155.2 Triticum dicoccoides | reverse complement strand
GTCATCGTCGCCGCCGCTAGCGCCGCCGCCAGGAGCCATCGCCATCTTCCGCCGCCGCCGCCGCCCCGCCACCTGCGCCGTCTCGCCGAAGCCCCGTCGGAGCCGAGCCGGAGGTAACTGCCGCCACCTTCGTGGTTCGTTTTTTTAAAAAACCCGATCCGGTTTTTTTAGAAACCCTAGATTCGTTTTTTTAGAATAGATCGGTTTATTTTCTTTCCGGTTTATTTATTTAGCGAGCGTTCGCCCGTTCGTTCGTTTTAACGAAAAAATTCGCCATTTAGTTTCAGTTAACGAACGCTCGTTCGTTAATCTGTTCGTCAGTTTTTTCTTTTTCTTGGATTTTCCGCGATTATTTCTGATCGCGATTTCTGATCCAATTTTTGTTCTAGTATAACTTTTCGCTCGTTTATCGGAATCAGGCGATTCAAGCGCCTGGAGTTTCGTCTCGAAACCCTCTTTCCGTTTAACCTACTCAAACAAGATTTTGCTTTTGTAAAATTTGACTTAGATCCAGATTAGTAAACGAAGCTTGTTTCTTTTGCTGTTTGATTTTCGTTGCTTCGTTCGATTTGATTCTTTTTGCAAACTGGAGTTCTTAAATTGAACTTTCTGGTTAGATCTTTTATTTGAGTTTTACCTGTGCATTAGATGAGTACTTATTGTATGCTTGTTTGTTTGCGATAGAGTACCCGGAGTGCGCCGCTTGCTACTTTGAATCTCTAGGTTTCACGGATCATCAGCAAGGGAAGTAACACTTTGATCATACCTGTTTACAACCCAGTTTTACTACATTAGATCAACCCTCAAACAATTGCATGATTAGGAACTGCTTTAACATGTGGGTTTTGGGGAGTAGATGAGGGAGAACCTATTACCTGTTTTATGATCAAACCCTTGGAAGTTACTTCTACGTTTGCTTATTGTGCCATGCTATGCTAGTAGATGTGGATTGGGTGAGTGTATCCATGACAGATGTGAGATTGTTAATTAATGGTTTATTTAAGGTGGCAACTTAAACACACATCTGGGTGGATTGAGGCACCTGGGTATTCCAGCAATTGTCTGTTTTTCTTTATGGACCGCCACCCAGGCTCAAAGGGATCATGAGGTTATTCATGCTAGAAACTTCCGTGTGCAGCCACAAGCTACTATGGGCTCTAGCATAGTTGACTAAGTCGTGCGAACTCTTACAGTGGTAGACTAGTAGATGTAGGGGATGTAGGTTGGTACTGTCTACCCGATCGTAAGGTGCTAGCGCTTCTGAAAGACTATGTCTCGGTCATCCATTTCTCAAACATCATGTAGTGCGAGAATCCCAATGGAGGAGATCGAGTCTTGTGGGGAAAAGTGCACAAACCTCTGCAGAGTGTATAAACTAATCATGGTTAGCCGTGTCCCCAGTTATGGACATCTTGAGTATCTAGTACTTGGATTATCATGTGAATCTCATCATGTTACTTTAATTAATATTGTTGGGTTTTAACGATGATGCTTAATTGGGATTGAGAATGTTGTCAACCATTCTCAATGTTTAACAACCACCATGATAGTTAAATAAAATTTATTCCTTTGTAGTAGGGAAAATTGGCTTTATGCAAAACTGTAACCATAGAGCTTTCCACCAGCCATATATGCATGTAGTATAGCTTTATTCTTTCATTACTCTCTATGTGTTACATTGCCAGCATATTCCATGTGCTGACCCGTTTTTCGGGCTGCAACGTTCATGTTGCAGACTTTTCAGACGACAAGTAAGGTGCCTATTAGGTCGTGGTTCTATACTCAGTGATGCCGTTGGAGTTGATGGACTCACTTATCTTCCAAGCCTTCCGCTGTTATCGTTATTAGATGGCCTTAAGCCATATTTATTGTAATAAGTTCTCTGTTGAGACATTCGATGTAATAAGTGTGTGATTGCTACTCTGTTATAAATCCTTCAAGTACTGTGCGTGTCAGCATTACTGATCCAGGGATGACACTGAAGCACAGAGATCAGACTGTTTGAGGTTTGGTCGCTACAAGATGGTATCAGAGCACATGCTGACTGTAGGACATGACCACTAAGCTAAAGCCCTAGATCACTACTCACTCTTCTCATTTCTGACTCCTCATCTTTTCTACTCTTTTAGGATGGCAGATGCAAGGAACAAGTTCACGCAACCGGATGACGATACACCCTTTGGACACCACTTGAAGGAAGTCACTAGATACCTGAACATCGGAGTACCAAGCTTCACCGGGACCTACAACGCCACTTTACCTGAAGAGGAGCACTGGATTATTCAAGTTCAAGTTCCAGGAAGGACGTTTATGCCCGTCACTGAGCCCATAGAGTTTTCCTTTGATGCACCAACCTGGAGTCTAGGAAAGAGCATGGCAGCTCACATCACCATGAGACGCATTGGAGAAGTTTACCACAAGGATCTCAAGGATACAATCTACCAGATTTGTGGGCGCCGAGATGAGCAATGGGAGATGATCAACACTAGGAAGGATAGATCAATTGCCGCTTTCATCCAGGAGTTAAACCAGCACATTCGACGCCAGGAGAACCAGATGTGCGCAGGAATGATAGACCTAAAGAAAGCCATGACCAAGATCACAGAGCTGGTGGAAGAACTTAAGTCTACACGCAATGGATATGAGGAGGAAATAGCAACACTAGTAGAGAAGAATGAAGATCTGAAGAAGAAGCTAAAAGTATTCATGGGATTTCCCGCGACTGGAGGAGAAGGCGAAGATTGCACCTGTCCAGAGAACTACATCATCATCGATGACACCGACTCGGACCCAGATGATAGCGATGATGACTATGTTGATGAAGCTGAAGCAGATTTCATGGAGTCTTCATCGGAGCAGTTTTTCTAGTCGACCTCCATAACAGTAGTAGTATTCCCCCATGTATCTAGTATAGTCCGAGCACTTTTGTAACGATAGTTAGACCGTTGTATGCCCTTTTTTGATTGAATGAAGTGTTTTTGTTTGAATTTGTCTCATGTGCATATGGGTAGTGTTTTCTCTCTAGAATTTATTCTATTCTATATTCTCATCTCTTCTAAACCCTCAGATGCCTCTGAGACGTGACAATGGATTTGCTTTCCCACCGGAGCTCACTCAGTTGATCCAGCAGCAGAATGCCTTGATGCAGTTGCTAGTCTAGAATCAGAATCAGGGGAACAACAATGACAACAACCAACCACCACCACCACCTGTTGATCACTTAGCCCGTTTTCTTAGGCTGAATCCGCCGGTGTTCTCCAGTAGCACCGAGCCAATAGTTGCAGATGATTGGCTCCGCAAGACAGCAAGGGAGTTGACCACTGCAGGATGCATAGATGTGGAGAGGGTGCATTTTGCCGCACATCATCTTGAAGGACCCACAGCATCATGGTGGGGGAATTTCACAGCCACTTATCCCATCGACACTGTCACATTGGATCTGTTTCAGCAGGCTTTCCGTACTACCCATGTTTCAGTAGGAGCTATGGCCATGAAGAAGCGTGAGTTTCACAACTTGCGCCAAGGAGGATGGACAGTTGGCCAGTATGTGGATGACTTTAGTAAGCTAGGACGTTATGCCCCAGATGACATTGCTACGGATGCAGCTAAGCAGGAGAAGTTTCTGGAAGGACTGAATGATGAGCTGAGCATGCAGTTGATGGTAGCAACTTTCAACAACTACCAGGAGTTGGTGGACCGTGCGCTTATGATTGAAGGGAAGCAACAGCAGATTGAGAACCGCAAGAGGAAGTATAGACAAGGGAAGTACAATTCTGGAGCTCAGTTGAAGCCATGTTTTACCCCGAAATCGGGAGGACATTTCCAGCATACCCATGGAGGAGGTAGCACGCATAATCATAATGGCCCCAAGAATGGTAACAGGAATGGAGGAAGCAACGGCCAGAACCGTACCCACCCGTCAACACCAGCCAAGAAAGATCTGAGCCAAGTCATTCGCTATAAGTGTCAGAAGAACGGACATTATGCCAATGAATGTCCTGAAGCCCAAAATGGAAATGGCAATGGAAGCTCAAGGAAGAACCCGAACCCTTTCAATAGGGGACATGTGAACCACGTTAACGTGGAGGAGGTTGAAGCTCAGCCAGATGCAGTAATGGGTAAGTTTTTGGTTAAGTCATTTACTGCACTCGTTCTTTTTGATACTGGTGCATCGCATTCATATATCTCAAGGGGATTTGTGGATAAGTATAAACTGCCAACCCAAGCCCTTAGGTCACCCATGTTAGTAACCTCGCCTGGAGCAGAGTATATGGCTAGTCTATGGTGTGATCGGTTACCATTAAGGATTGGTAACTACGTGTTTCCCTCGGACCTAATAGTATTGGAATCGCAAGGATTGGATGTGATATTAGGCATGGATTGGTTATCTAAGTATGGAGGGAACATTGAATGCGCTAGTAAGACAATTTTGCTTACAACGCCAGAAGGAAGAAGGATTAAGTATGTATCCCGGCATGAGCCGAAGAGGACACAAGTAAATTCCTTATCAGGAGTTGTGCAGGAAGAAGTACCAGTGGTGAAGGATTTTCCTCACGTATTTCCAGAGGAGTTGCTAGGCATGCCACCGGATAGAGACATCGAGTTTTTGATTGAGTTTTTGCCAAGCACAGGGCCAATATCTAAGAGACCATACAGGATGCTTGCAAAAGATTTGGAAGAAATTAAGAAGCAGATTAAGGAGTTACTAGATAAAGGCTATATTCGCCCAAGTTCTTCGCCTTGGGGATCACCAGTACTTCTAGTGGAGAAGAAGGACGGATCATTGAGGATGGTTGTTGATTATCGAGGATTGAATGCAGTAACAATCAAGAACAAGTACCCACTACCGATGATCAATGATCTGTTTGACCGATTACAAGGAGCTAAGGTATTTTCCAAGATCGATTTGCGATCAGGGTACCATCAGCTGAAGATTCGACAGCAGGATATACCTAAGATGGCCTTTACCATCGGGTATGGGCTGTACGAATATACCGTTATGTCATTTGGTCTGACCAACGCACCTGCATATTTCATGAACATGATGAACAAGGTATTTATGGAGTTTCTGGATAAGTTCGTCGTAGTGTTCATTGATGATATTTTGGTCTATTCAAAGAACGAAGAGGAGCATAAGGAGCATTTGCGTTTGGTACATGAGAAGCTCAGAGAACATCAGTTATACGCCAAGTTCGGCAAATGTGAGTTTTGGTTGAAGGAAGTTGGATTCCTCGGACATGTTATATTCGGAGAAGGAATATCAGTAGATCCCACCAAGGTTGTCACTGTGACAAATTGGGTAGCACCAATGACAGTTGGAGAGATCCGGAGTTTTCTTGGACTGGCAGGATACTACCGGAGATTCATTGAGAATTTTTCGAGGATTGCGAAGCCCATGACGGAGTTATTAAAGAAGGATACCAAGTTCAATTGGACTGAGGAATGTGAGGCCAATTTCCAGGAGTTGAAGAAACATTTGGTTACATCACTAGTGTTGATTCTGCCAGATCAGAGCAAGGATTATGAGGTGTATTGCGACGCTTCACGTCGAGGATTTGGAGCAGTGCTTATGCAGGAGGGAAGAGTTGTTTCGTATGCTTCACGACAGCTGAAACCTCATGAGTTGAATTATGCCACACATGATTTGGAGTTAGAAGCCGTAGTGCATGCATTGAAGACTTGGAGACATTTTCTCATCGGAAACCATTGTGAAGTGTACACGGATCACAAGAGTTTGATGTACATTTTCACGCAGAAGGAGTTGAATCTCAGGCAAAGGAGATGGTTGGAGCTCATCAAGGATTATGATATGAGACTACATTATCATCCCAGAAAGGCTAATGTAGTAGTTGATGCGTTGAGCCGTAAGAGCCATGTCAACACACTTATGACCGAAGAGTTACCAAAGGAGTTAGCCGAGGATCTTCGTGAGCTATGTTTGGAGATAGTTCCGAGAGGCTATGCAGCAGCATTGGAGATTCAGTCTACTTTGATGGATAAGATCAGAGAAGCCCAGAAGACTGACAAGGATGGGTGCCAGACAGTGCCCTGGAGGCCGCACAAGAGTCCGCTCCGACCCTTGGTTCGGAGCAGACGGCGCCAATCGAGGATGGATGGTTGGACACCACCTCGGGGGCTGCTACCTCTACGGCGATGGAGCAGAATACCGACCCTGTCCCTCATGAAGCTCGTGACTCCAAGGTGCCGGACTCCTATCCGGACCCTGAACCTTCCGCGCCCCTGCCAATCGAATCCGATTGGGCGCTGATCATGGAGTTCACCGCTATGGACATCTTTCAGCACTCGCCTTTTGGTGACATCCTGAATTCGCTAAAGTGTCTCTCTTTGTTAGCAGAGCCTTGGCCGGATTATGGCCAGGAAGGTTGGGATGCGGACGATGAAAAAATTCAAAGCCCACCCACCACCCACTTCGTAGCCACTGTCGATGACTTAACCGACATGCTAGACTTCGACTCCGAAGACATCGACGGTATGGACGACGATGCCGGAGACGACCAAGAACCAGCGCCTACTGGGCACTGGAAAGCCACCTCGTCATACGACATATACATGGTGGACATCCTGAAGGATGGGAATGACGATGGAACAGCGGAGGATGACCCCTCCAAATCCCGCCATAGCAAGAATGGAGATTCCGGCACTGGAGATAATAACACCCCGGATAGTGCCGAAGACAACCCCCTCCAGCAAGATTCAGCACAGGAGGACGGAGAAGCCAGCCCTCACGAGAGAGCGGCGGTCGAAGAGGTAGAGGACGATAATTACATGCCTCCCTCCGGAGACGAGGCAAGCCTCAACGACGACGAATTTGTCGTGCCTGAGGATCCCGTCGAGCAAGAGCGTTTCAAACACAGGCTTATGGCCACGGCAAACAACCTCAAGAAAAAGCAGCAACAACTTAGAGCTGATCAAGATTTGCTAGCCGACAGATGGACTGAAGTCCTCGCAGCCGAAGAATACGAACTCGAACGCCCCTCCAAAAGCTTCCCCAAATGCAAGCTGCTGCCCCGATTAGAGGAGGAAGCATATAAACCTACATCACCAGCGCACAATACGGCCGACCGGCCACCTCGTGGCCGCGACAGAGAGGCCTCTAGGCCCTCCACTAAAGCCACACCCCGGCATCGCTTGAAAAGTGCGAAGCCACGGGAGAATGCGCCGGACTTGCGAGAAATATTGGAGGATAAGGCAAGACAATCAAGATCGATCTACGGATTGCGTGGGCGCCCCACAATACGCGACGACAACCGTCGCGCCGGATACAGCAATTCCGGTCGGGCCGCACACAGTAGACAAAGCTCGCTTGAGCTACGTCGTGATATAGCCCAATACAGAGGCGCCACACACCCACTATGCTTCACAGATGAAGTAATGGATCATCAAATCCCCGAAGGGTTCAAACCCGTGAACATTGAATCCTACGATGGCACAACAGACCCCGCGGTCTGGATCGAAGACTATCTCCTTCATATCCACATGGCCCGCTGTGATGATCTTCACGCCATCAAATACCTCCCACTCAAGCTTAAAGGACAGCTCGGCATTGGCTCAACAGCTTGCCAGCAGAATCAATTGGGTGTTGGGAGGACCTGGAAGCCGCATTCCTTGATAACTTCCAGGGCACATATGTGCGACCACCAGACGCCGATGACCTAAGCCACATAATTCAACAGCCAGACGAATCGGCCAGACAATTCTGGACTCAGTTCTTAACCAAGAAAAATCAAATCGTCAACTATCCGGATGCAGAGGCCCTTGCAGCCTTCAAACACAACATCCGCAACGAATGGCTAGCCCGGCACCTAGGACACGAAAAGCCGAAATCAATGGCAGCCCTCACATCACTCATGACCCGCTTCTGTGCGGGAGAAGACAGCTGGCTAGCCCGCAGTAACAACCTAACCAAAAACTCTGGTAGTTCGGATACCAAAGACAGCAGTGGCAGGTCGCGTCGCAATAAGCACAAAAGCCGCATTAACGGCGATAATACTGAAAATACGGCAGTAAACGCCGGATTCAGAGGCTCTAAACCCGGTCAGCGGAAAAAGCCATTGAAAAGAACTACTCCAGGCCCGTCCAATTTAGACTGGATACTCGATCGCTCGTGCCAGATACACGGCACCCTCGAAAAGCCAGCTAATCACACCAACAGAGATTGTTGGGTGTTCAAACAGGCAGGCAAGTTAATCGCCAAAGGCAATGACAAGGGGCTGCATAGCGACGACGAGGAGGAGACACGGCCGCCGAACAATAGAGGACAGAAGGGATTCCCCCCACAGGTGCGGACGGTGAACATGATATACGCAACCCACATACCCAAAAGGGAGCGGAAGCGTGCGCTCAGGGACGTATACGCGATGGAGCTAGTCGCCCCAAAGTTCAATCCGTGGTCCTCTTGCCCAATCACTTTTGATCAAAGGGACCACCGAGTATCCACCACGGCGGATTCGCCGCATTGGTTTTAGACCCAATCGTTGATGGATTTCACCTCACTAGAGTCCTGATGGACGGCAGCAGTAGCCTGAACCTTCTTTATCAGGATACAGTGCGCAAGATGGGCATAGACCCCTCAAGGATTAAACCCACAAAAACGACCTTCAAAGGCATCATACCAGGTGTAGAGGCCAATTGTACTGGCTCAGTCACACTTGAAGTGGTCTTCGGATCCCCGGATAACTTCCGAAGCGAGGTGTTAATCTTCGACATAGTCCCGTTCCGCAGCGGCTATCACGCACTGCTTGGACGAGCCGCATTTGCAAAGTTCAATGCGGTGCCGCACTATGAATACCTCAAGCTCAAGATGCCAGGCCCTCGAGGAGTTATCACGGTCAACAGAAACACTGAACGATCTCTCCGAACGGAGGAGCATACAGCGGCTCTCGCGACGGAAGTACAGAGCAGCCTCTTAAGGCAATTCTCGAGTCCGGTCGTTAAGCGACCGGACACCGTCAACCGCGCCCGGAGTAACCTACAACAAGACCACCTGGCACGTTCCGAGCACGTGTAGCAATGCAGCCCCAAGCCCAGCCCTCGCGACATCGCGAGATTAGTGCCACGCGTACATCATTACGCCCCGGAGATACCATGGCATAGGGGGAGGGGCACGACCACGGCAGGCCCAGAGTGCGGATCAACCACACCAGGGGCTCCCGAATTGGTCATTCTTTTTTTTCTTGCTTCTTATTCTCAGGACTCCGTCTTTCAGAAGCCCTGTCCGGCAGTGGATCTGCCGAACTAACGATGCAACAGCCAGGGAAGCAGAAAAGCTATGACGAGTATCCAGGTGGTCTCCATTACGAGCATTATACCTGTTTTACATATCATTCCGCAGCCTACCCCTGGAGGGGGACATGTTAAATAGTCCCACCCCTTGCTTATCGCACTATTTGTATCATCCTGCATTCATTGTAGTATTTTTTGAATAAACAATGCACCCTTTTTTTATCATGGCATTCCTTTTTTATACATATGTTCATTTATGACATGTTGCATCCGTACGCTTTGGTACGGCTAAATACACCAGGGGCTTAAGTTCCCCAAATTATGGTGTGATAAGTCTGAACACTTTCACAAGTGCGGCACCCCGAACTTATAACATTATATGCATCGGCTCTGAATCATGTCTTGGGTCAATAGTTGGGTTTGCCCGGCTCCCATGTTTTGGTACCTTACGTTCCGTTATATCGGCTAAGGTAGCGCTGGGAGAACCACTGCGATTGTGCCCTAGTTGAGCTGGGTGAGCACCTCAGTGGAGAAAGCTAAAACTGACCGTCATGATGGGGCGAGAGCCGGTCACTGTTCGAGAGGTTTTTTTGAGTCCCTAAAGACTTATGCCGCTTAGAGCGAGGAACCGGCTTTGTCCAGCCCAGGCGTGGATAGCGCCCCAAATTCGGCCTTCCGAACACTAGGGGCTTCGCCGAAATTTAAAATTATAGAATTCTATGGCTAAGTGAGAGTGTTCAAGCATTATAAGTCCGGTTGCCTCGTTCGTTGTGTTGAGCGCCTCCCTAGAAGGACCCAAAAATGGGAACAAGAGCGCTCAAGTTTATCCCGAACACCCCAGCACTCGTGGCATGGGGGCCGAAGCCAACGACTTGCCATCTCTCAGATTTGATAAACGACCGCACAGAAGGTAATATTTTAAATTAACAAAAGTTGCTTAGCGCATATGAGCAAAGTTTTCAGCGCACAGGATAACAAAACGCGAGTCTAATCAAAGATTACATCTTTGGAGCACTCACCCGCAATAATGCGGGCACCCTTCAGGACACCCTTGTAATACATCTCGGGCGTGCGATACTCCTTGCCCGGCGGTGGCGCCTCCGTCACAAGCTTCTCGGCGTCCATCCTGCCCCAGTGCACCTTAGCACGGGCAAGGGCCCGACGGGCACCTTCAATACAGGCGGAGTGCTTGATGACGTCAACCCATGGATAGGCGTCCACCAGCCGCCGCACAAGACCGAAGTAGCTCCCAGGCATGGCTTCCTTGGGCCATAGCCGAACTATGAGGCCCTTCATGGCCTGTTCGGCCACCTTGTCGAGCTCGACCAGCTGCTTCAGCTGGTCGCTCAGGGGCACCGGATGTCCGGTCTCAGCATACTGAGACCAGAACACCTTCTCCGTCGAGCTCCCCTCCTCGGCTCTGTAGAATGCAGCGGCATCGGACACGCTGTGGGGCAGATCTATGAACGCTCCTGGAGAGCTCCAAATTCGGGTAAGTAACAGATAATTCACTTTTACATGCTTGCTTTGCATGAAGAATGCCTTACCCGCCGCTATCTTCTTCACCGCCTCGATTTCCTGGAGGGCCTTTTGGGCTTCGACCTTAGTGGCTTTGGCACTCTCAAGAGCGGACGCAAGCTCGGACTCTCGAGTTTTCGAGTCACGCTCCAAATTCTAGTGTTTTTCCACGAGAGCCTGGAGCTCTTGCTGCACTTCCTCCACCCGCACCTCCTGCTTCTCTCGCTCGGTGTGCTCCGCAGCCGCATTGTGTTCGGCCGCGGACACCGCCTCCTTCAGGGTCGCCACCTCATTCGTGGCCCTTGCAATACCCACGTTATTCCTGTCATTTCTTGCAACCAAATCCTTTTTTATAAGGTACAACTTTAATAAGGTATTACCTACCTTCCTTGTCCTCGAGCCGCTTCTTGGCACGGCCGAGCTCGCTCTCGGACCGCTTGAGGCTCTTCTTTAAGGCATTAACCTCCGCAGTAAGTGCGGCAGAGGTCAGCAGCGCAGCTTGCATTCCCATATTGACATATTTGTGTTAGACTCCTGCGTATATCTTTTTAGATCCTCAGCTCGGCTTTTCTTTCCGAACACCGAACTAAGCATCTGGGGCTACTGTCTATGCGGTACTACTTTACATATCGTAAAAAAAAATCCTTACCTCAAAGCCTGTTAGAAGGCTGCTGCAGGCTTCGGTCAGCCCGCTCTTGGCGGACTGAACTTTCTGAATCACCGCACTCATGACAGTGCGGTGTTCCTCGTTGATGGAAGCGCTGTTGAGCGCTTCTAGCAAGTTATCCGGCGCCCTCGGTTGGATGGAGGTCACCGGCGTCGCCGTCTCGCCCTTCTTATGAAGGGGCCGCCCACCGGACTCCGGAACCACCAAAGGTTCCGGTACGGAGTCCGGCCCAAGGTCCGGAAGGTTGCCCTGTGGCACCTCCGGGGTCTCCCCCTCCTGGCCGGTCCCCTTCTGGGACCCCACCTCGGCGTCTTCAGCGTCACGAGGGGAGGAGGCAGTCAGAAGTGAAGCACTATTCACATCCAACAAACCCAGGGACCAGCTCGACGAAGCGGGAAGATCGTCCTTGGGCGGGCTGTATGGTCGTGTTCGGCATTAGTGGACACTATGCGGCGAAAGGAAAAACATAAGTTATTCTGGGATCCGGACACTTACGATCTCGCCAGGGGCTTGGCCCTCGAAGGCCACTCCTCCTCGCCGTCGCCGGTGTTGGTGGAACAGTCCGGAGGAAGGGTCCTTCCCTTCTTGGACCCTTCGGCCTCCCCCGCTGGGGAAGCCTTCCTTTTCTTCTCTCCCCCTCTAGGGGAGAGGCCTCTTTCTTCTCCTCCTCGTCCTCGTGGGAGGAGTCTACCTCGGAGTCATCGGACGATGAGTCAGATAACACTTGGCGCCGGGAACTCCTCCGAGTTCCCGTGGCCTTCTTCTTGGCCTTCTTCTCCGGCACCACGTAAGGCGCCGGGACCAGCAGCCCTGTCAAACGGGCGTCTGCTGGGTCTTCCGGAAGGGGCGCCGGACAATTAACCTGTCCGGACGTCTTCTGCCAGGCCTGTCAAAGGTATTGGGAGTTTAGATCCCACATAGAGTCAAACTATGGAAAGCAAGTGTCCCGTAAAGGATAATATAGCTTACTTCGCCAGCCGGAAGCTGCGAGCTGAACCCGCGATCTTCGGTAGCGGATGCGGGCGCCTCGGCGCCCTTGAACAGCACCCTCCAGGCCTCTTCGTACGTAGTGTCGAAGAGCCTACTCAAGGTCTGGTGTTGTGCCGGATCGAACTCCCACAGGTTGAAATCCCGCTGTTGGCACGGGAGAATCTGGCGGATGAGCATGACCTGGACTACGTTGACAAGCTTCAGCTTCTTGTTCACCAGGGTTTGGAGACAAGATTGGAGTCCAGTCAGCTCCTCCAAATCACCCCACAACATGCCCTTCTCTTTCCAGGAGGTGAGCCGCATGGGGATGCCGGATCTGAATTTGGGGGCCGCTGCCCATTCAGGGTCACGCGGCTCGGTGATGTAGAACCACCCCGATTGCCACCCTTTGATGGTTTCCACGAAGGCGCCCTCGAGCCATGTGACGTTGGGCATCTTGCTCACCATGGCGCCTCCGCACTCCGCTTGGCTGCCGCCCACTACCTTCAGCTTGACATTGAAGGTCTTTAGCCATAAGCCGAAGTGGGGCTGGATGCAGAGGAAGGCCTCGCACACGACGATGAACGCCGAGATGTTGAGGATAAAATTCGGGGCCAGATCATGGAAATCCAGGCCGTAATAGAACATGAGCCCCCGGACAAAGGGGTGAAGTGGGAAGCCCAGTCCGCGGAGGAAATGGGGAAGGAATACCACCCTCTCATGGGGCCCGGGGGTGGGGACGAGCTGCCCCTTGTCGGGGAGCCGGTGCGCGATATCGCTGGACAAGTATCCGGCCTTGCGCAGCTTCTTGATGTGCCCCTCCGTGACGGAGGAGGCCATCCACTTGCCTCCCGCTCCGGACATGGTTGCAGAAGGTTGAGGTGAGATGTGCGGACTTGGGCACTGGAGCTCGAGTGCGCGAAGATGGATAAGCAAAGGAGGAAGAAGGCGTAGGTGAAAAGGTGGATCCTTATCCCCTATATATGAGCGGACGAAACTATGCGTCCCCACCGGCCCAGTAAAACTCGCTTATCTCCCAAGCGCCGCAATTAATGGCGCGGTTGGGTTACCCACGTCCGTATTGATGAGAATCCCGGAATAAGGGGACACGATCTCTGCTTTGACAAGATGCGCCAAGGAAACCGCTTCGCTAAACGCGCTGAGGTGGAACAATAAAAATGATTCGAATAAAGAATTGGCCGTGACATGACGTAATGCCACGAAATACGTCAGCAGATTGAACCTGTGTAAATATTATTCTCTCTATGGTGGTATGTGGAATTTATTTTATGGAGCCGGACACTATCCTGGTGTTCAAAGTCTTCTATGAATTATTCGGAGGAGGAACCCACCTTGCAATGCCGAAGACAATATGCGCGCCGGACTCGTCGTCATTGAAGCCTGGTTCAGGGGCTACTGAGGGAGTCCTGGACTAGGGGGTGTCCGGATAGCCGAAGTATCATCATTGGCCGGACCTCATGAGTTGTTTTGTATGCTTCACGATAGCTGAAAACTCATGAGTTGAATTATGCCACACATGATTTAGAGTTAGAAGCCGTAGTGCATGCATTGAAGACTTGGAGACATTTTCTCATCGGAAACCATTGTGAAGTGTACACGGATCACAAGAGTTTGAAGTACATTTTCACGCAGAAGGAGTTGAATCTCAGGCAAAGGAGATGGTTGGAGCTCATCAAGGATTATGATATGAGACTACATTATCATCCCAAAAAGGCTAATGTAGTAGTTGATGCGTTGAGCCGTAAGAGCCATGTCAACACACTTATGACCGAAGAGTTACCAAAGGAGTTAGCCGAGGATCTTCGTGAGCTATGTTTGGAGATAGTTCTGAGAGGCTATGCAGCAGCATTGGAGATTCAGTCTACTTTGATGGATAAGATCAGAGAAGCCCAGAAGACTGACAAGGATATTGCCTCTATAAAGGAGAAGATGAGCAAACGAAAAGCTAAAGGATTTCGTGAGGATGAGCACGATACCTTATGGTATGAAGACCGTGTTTATGTGGCTAATGACCCGGTGATCAGGAAGTTGATTTTGCTAGAGGCCCATTGAGGGAGTCCTGGACTAGGGGTTGTCCGGATAGCCGAACTATCATCATTGGCCAGACTCCAAGACTATGAAGATACAAGATTGAAGACTTCGTCCCATGTCCGGATGGGACTTTCCTTGGCGTGGAAGCAAGCTTGGCGATACGAATATGTAGATCTCCTACCATTGTAACCGACTCTGTGTAACCCTAGCCCTCTCCGATGTCTATATAAACCGGAGGGTTTCAGTCCATAGGACATATAACAATCATACCATAGGCTAGCTTCTAGGGTTTAGCCTCCTTGATCTCGTGGTAGATCTACTCTTGTACTACCCATATCATCAATATCAATCAAGCAGGAGTAGGGTTTTACCTCCATCGAGAGGGCCCGAACCTGGGTAAAAACATCGTGCCCCTTGTCTCCTGTTACCATCCGCCTAGACGCACAGTTCGGGACCCCCTACCCGAGATCCGCCGGTTTTGACACCAACACCCATGATTCACCATATTCAATTCACGCAGGAAATACCAAGATGTATTTGGATTTGAAGGATACTTTCTGGTGGACCGGAATGAAGAAGGATATTGCAGAGTATGTAGCAGTTTGGGATGTATGTCAGAGAGTAAAGGCAGAGCATCAGAAGCCAGCAGGATTGTTACAGCCATTGCCAATACCCGAATGGAAGTGGGATAAGCTAGGCATGGATTTTATTACGGGATTGCCCAGGACTCGTTCAGGCTATGACTCGATTTGGGTTGTAGTCGACCGTTTGACAAAGATAGCTCATTTCATCCTAGTAAAGACCACTTACACCAGTGCTAAGTTGGATAAGATATACATGACCAGGATCGTATGTCTACATGGAGTTCCTAGGAGCATTGTATTAGATAGAGGAACCCAGTTTACCTCAAAGTTCTGGAATCAGTTGCACGAAACTTTGGGTACCAGGCTAGAGTTCAGTACGGGTTTTCACCGCAGACATATGGACAGACCGAGAGAGTCAATCAGATTTTGGAGGATATGCTGAGAGCTTGTGCGCTAGATTATGGATCTAGTTGGGACGATAATTTGCCATATGCAGAGTTCTCTTACAACAACAGTTATCAGTCCAGTTTGAAGATGGCCCCTTTCGAAGCCTTGTACGGAAGGAGGTGCAGGACCCCGTTATCTTGGGATGAAGTTGGAGACCGCCAGTTGTTTGGACCGGATTTGATTAAGGAGTCTGAACAGAAGGTGAAGTTGATTCGCGATAGGCTCAAGGTAGCTTAGTCTAGGCAAAAGAGCTATGCAGATTCAAAACGCAGGAGACAGTTTACGAAGTCGAAGACCGAGTTCATCTTCGAGTATCTCCACTTCGAGGAGTTAAGCGCTTTGGAGTTAAGGGAAAGTTAGCGCCATGTTTTGTAGGACCATACAAAGTTTTGGAGTGTATGGGAGAAGTTGCCTACAAGTTGGAATTGCCCGAAGGATTGTCAGGAGTTCACGGTGTGTTCCATGTTTCCTAGTTGAAGAAGTGCCATGCAGAGATGGCTGATATACCGCTGAGAGATATAGTGCCACTGGAAGCAATTCAGTTGGACAGTGATTTGACCTACGAGGAGAAACCAGTCAAGATTCTTGAGTATGCCAGCCGAGTCACCCGCAGCAAGGTTATCAAGTTTTTCAAAGTTAAGTGGAGCCACCATACCGAGGATGAAGCCACCTGGGAGCGAGAGGAAGATCTGCTGAAGGACCACCCTCACCTATTTTCTAGCCAACCCGAATCTCGAGGGCGAGATTCATCTTAAGGGGGTAGGTTTGTAACATCCCAAATTTCCAATTTGGAATGTTATACACTAAATCATCATTGCATATCATATTTATTGCATTTCGGTTTGATCCTAGAAATTCTAAGCAACTCAAGGACCCTTGGAGAGAGTTGGGGATTTCGTTATTTTCATATTTGAGTTTTCTCGAATTTTGAAAATAGGATCATTTGATTTTATTTATTTTATCTTCAATTATTTCTATTATAAAAATATGAGAGAGGGAATAAAATGACTTTCCCAAAATAAAGAAATATTGAGGACTTAATAAAAAAATCAAATAAGTTTTATTTTGGAGTTTTTGCTATTTTATTTGAATTTAGGAAAATTGCACGTTTTCAAAACTGCATTTTTAGGGCCAAGAAAATGTTCATCTTGTTCTAAATATTTTATTTAGACGGTGAAAATTTATTTTGGCATTTTTAGTTTTTTATTTATTTTTCTAGGATTTTCATAGTTCGGCGGAATTATTTAAAAAAAAGTCCCGCGCCCGAGTGGGCCGAAGGCCCAGCCAGGCCAGGCCGGCCCGCGCCGCCGCCTTTCCCGCGCCGCGCCGCCACCGGACAGGTGTCCGAGTCGGACTCCTCTGCCCCCACCGCCTTGCCCCCTCCCCCAAGCAGACCCCCTCTTAAATACCCCGCCGCCGCCACCCCCACCCTGCCACCCACCGCCCCGCAGCAGCAGCAGCAGCAGCCGCAGCCG
>NC_041385.1:505956104-505995812 GCF_002162155.2 Triticum dicoccoides | reverse complement strand
GCCGCCGCCGCCGCCGTCTTCCGCCGCCGCCGTCTTCCGCCGCCGCCGCCACCCCACCAGCCCCGCCACCCGCGCCGTCCCGCCGGAGCCCCGCCGGAGCCGAGCCGGAGGTAACCGCCGCCGCCGCCGTGGTTCGTTTTTAAAAAAAAAACCGATCCGTTTTTTAGAAACCCTAGGTTCGTTTTTTTTAAAATAGATCGGTTTATTTTCTTTTCCGGTTTATTAACTTAGCGAGCGTTCGTCCGTTTGTTCGTTTTAACGAACGAATTTGCCGTTTAGTTTCAGTTAACGAACGTTCGTTCGTTAATCTGTTCGTCAGTTTTTTTCTTTTTCTCGGATTTTCCGCAATTATTTCTGATCGCGATTTTTGATCCGATTTTCGTTCTAGTATAACTTTTCGCTCATTTATCGGAATCAGGCGATTCAAGCGCCTAGAGTTTCGTCTCGAAAACCTCTTTCTGTTTAACCTACTCAAACAATATTTTGCTTCTGTAAAATTTGACTTAGATCCAGATTAGTAAACGAAGCTTGTTTCTTTAGCCATTCGATTTTTGTTGCTTCGTTCGATTTGATTCTTTTTGCAAATTGGAGTTCTTAAGTTGAACTTTCTGGTTTGATCTTTTATTTGAGTTTTACCTGTGCATTAGATGAGTACTTATTGTATGCTTGTTTGTTTGTGATAGAGTACCCGGAGTGCGCCACTTGCTACTTTGAATCTCTAGGTTTCGTGGATCATCAGCAAGGCAAGTAACACTTTGATCATACCTCTTTACTATCCAGTTTTACTGCATTAGATCAACCCTCAAACAATTGCATGATGAGGATATGCTTTAACATGTGGGTTTTGGGGAGTAGATGAGGTAGAACCTGTTACCTGTTTTATTATCAAACCCTTGGGAGTTACTTCTACGTTTGCTTATTATGCCATGCTATGCTAGTAGACGTGGATTGGGTGAGTGTATCCATGACAGATGTGAGATTGTTAATTAATGATTTATTTAAGGTGGCAACTTAAACACACATCTGGGTGGATTGAGGCACCTGGGTATTCCAGCGATTGCCTGTTTTTCTTTATGGACCGCCACCCAGGCTCAAAGGGATCATGAGATTATTCATGCTAGAAACTTCCGTGTGCAGCCGCAAGCTACTATGGGCTCTAGCATAGTTGACTAAGTCGTGTGAACTCTTAAAGTGGTAGACTAGCAGATGTAGGGGATGTAGGTTGGTACTGCCTAACCGATCGTAAGGTGCTAGCGCTTCTGAAAGACTATGTCTCAGTCTTCCGTTTCTCAAACATCATGTAGTGCGAGAATCCCAACGGAGGAGATCGAGTCTTGTGGGGAAAAGTGCGCAAACCTCTGCAGAGTGTATAAACTAATCATGGTTAGCCGTGTCCCCGGTTATGGACATCTTGAGTATCTAGTACTTGGATTATCATGTGAATCTCATCATGTTACTTTAATTAATATTGTTGGGTTTTAATGATGATGCTTAATTGGGATTGAGAATGCTGTCAACCATTCTCAATGTTTAACAACCACCATGATAGTTAAATAAAATTTATTCCTTTGCAGTAGGGAAAAATTGGCTTTATGCAAAACTGTAACCATAGAGCTTTCCACCAGCCATATATGCGTGTAGTATAGCTTTATTCTTTCATTACTCTCTATGTGTTACATTGCCAGCATATTCCATGTGCTGACCCGTTTTTCGGGCTGCAATGTTCATGTTGCAGACTTTTCAGACGACGAGTAAGGTGCCTATTAGGTCGTGGTTCTATACTCAGTGATGTCGTTGGAGTTGATGGACTCACTTATCTTTCAAGCCTTCCGCTGTTATCGTTATTAGATGGCCTTAAGCCATATTTATTGTAATAAGTTCTCTTTTGAGACATTCGATGTAATAAGTGTGTGATTGCTACTCTGTTATAAATCCTTCAAGTACTGTGCATGTCAGCATTACTGATCCAGGGATGACACTGAAGCACAGAGATCAGACTGTTCGAGGTCCGGTCGCTACAGGAGATGAACTTAATCCGGGTACGTTGCTTTGGTGACTCCAATTTAGTGGCTCAGCAAGTATCTGGTACGTGGGATTCCAAGGATCCACTTATGGCGGCTTATCAGCGTGAGGTGGATATCATCGCCGGTCACTTCAAGGGTTACTAGGTCGAGCATATTGATCGGCGCAAGAATGAAGCGGCGGACGCTTTAAGCCGGCTTGGTTCCCAGTGTAAACTGGTGCCTCCCAATGTTTTTCTTGACGTTCTGCATAATCCGTCGGTCAATATACCAACGGAGGAAGATCTAGCTGTTCCTGACCCGAAGGCTCAATTGGTGGCAGTTCTTCATGCTATTCCTGATTGGACAGTGCCATACCTGGCGTATATGACCCGGGGCGAGTTACCAGAAGACGAAGTTCTAGCTAGGCAGATAATCCGGTGGTCCAAGTCCATGACTATTGTCAATGGCGAGTTACATCATTGCAGTGTTTTAGGGGCGTTTCAGCATTGTGTTTCTCCTGAAGAAGGTTGTGAGATCTTGCGTGAAATCCACGAAGGAGATTGTGGTCATCATGCCAGTTCAAAATCCTTGGTGGCTAAGGCTTTCCGGCACGGTTTTTACTGGTTAACAGCTCATGTTGATGCGGAGGATCTGGTCAGAAAGTGTGATGGCTGTCAGAAGTCTTCGCGCCGAGCTCATGTTTCGGCCCAGGAATTGAGGATGATTCCAATCACCTGGCCGTTTGAAACTTGGGGGCTAGATATGGTTGGGCCTTTTAAGAGGTCCAAGGATAATAAGACCCACCTTCTGGTGGCGGTTGATAAATTCACCAAGTGGGTAGAGGCAGAGCCAGTGAGCAAGTGTGATGCGGCCACGATGGTTCAATCCATGAAAAAAGTGATCTTCCGCTTTGGTTTTCCATACAACAATATAACAGATAATGGCACGAATCTCTCCAAAGGTGCTATGGAAGAGTTTTGTCAACGTGAGCACATCCGGCTAGATGTGTCATCAGTGGCCCACTCCCAGTATAATGGTCAAGCAGAGAGAGCCAATCAAGAAATCCTAAAGGGGATCAAGCCCCGGCTTATGGTCCCTTTGCAACGGACGACGGGTTGTTGGGTGGAAGAGTTGCATTCTGTTTTATGGAGCATGACCACCACCCCAATAGATCTACGGGTTACACACCCTTCTTCATGGTTTATGGAGCGGAAGCAGTTCTCCCAAGTGATGTTCACCATGACTCGCCCCGAGTGGCAGCTTATGTTGAAGCGAACAATGAAAGAGCGCGCCAAGATGCATTGGACCTTTTAGATGAACAACGGGATATTGCGGCTGCTCGATCGGTGATTTATCAGCAAGACCTGCGGCGTTATCACAACCGCTGGGTTAAAACCAGAGCTTTTCAAGAAGGCGACTTAGTGCTCCGGCTTATCCAGGATCAGACGGATATGCACAAGTTATCCCCACCTTGGGAAGGGCCCTTTATGGTTAGCAAGAATCTGAACAACGGGTCATACTACCTTATCAATGTTCGAGAGCACAAAGACTCACGCAAATCGGAGGAGGAGACCCGCCGGCCGTGGAATATAGCTCATCTTCGGCCTTACTACACCTGAGCCACAAGCACCTACTATGTATATATTTTTCACAATGTACATATTATGATCAATAAATAAAACCAGCATCCTTGCTAAAGCGGGGCCTCTGCCGTTTCGTCTTATACCTTCTTGGTTACATGGGGGCTTATGCTTATAAAGCGGAGTTCTGATTACCCATTAAACCGGCCTATAAAGCCACAACAAAGCATGGGAGCTTCACACCCAAGGGACCAAAGAGAGTCTGTTGCCATGCACAGCTCAAACATAGGTACCCACTGAGCACAACTCACAATGTTACCTTGGGGCTCTTTGTGCACAGCAACAGAGAGTTTGAAAGGACCCTGTAATAGGCTATCAAGCCAGGCTTGGAAGCCAGGTGTATTCACCTAAAACCCCGGGTTAACCTGCCTTCATCAAGTAAGCCACTCCGTCCAGGTAATCCTGGTATGACCCGCTGAACGTTTGACAAGTCAATCTTATACAGACCCTGAACTTGTCAAAGTTAAAACGACGATTGGTTAATGTGAGGTCCATCTTAAAAGGCTTTGTAAAATGGTTTAACGCAATGGCCTGGCAGCCCATGAAAAGCCTCGAATTTGGGCCTGGCAGCCCTTGAAAAGCCTTGACTACAAGTTTTTCATTTGCTTTTATTTGTCAAAGTTTTTCTCCTTTGATGAAGTTTTTGAGGTAAACCGGCGTCTATTGACCCGGCCGACTATAAGTCATCAATATAATCCGGTGTTTGTTAACCCGGCATGGCTTTCAACTATAAGTTGGCAGTACACAACCAATTATAAACCGGTGTTCGCTAACCCGGTCTGGCATTGACTATAAGTCGCCAGGATGATCATCCGGTGTTTATTATAACTCGGCATGGCTTATTATAAACCAGCACGACATGGTGGGAGTTATCAACACTCAAGATTTGGGTTACCACCCTTACTACAATAAAGTTGGTAAACCAAACGATGTGATTCAATATCATAGGTATGATATATTTCATATTTCATTGTGTATAGCCTTGGTTATAAACCCTGGCTTTATATTGGGTATCACAACCCGTCCGGCGGTAAACCTCCAGGAAAATTTTAGGTTTATTCTATGCAGAAAACATGATTGCATCACACTGTTAAAGATCATAAGAAGACATTGCATATCATGACAGATTGACAGTATCGGTACCAAGTGTTTAATCTAGCCTATTACAAGGCGTTTTAAACAGCCGAAAAGGATAATTGTTTTCTCATCAAGAGGACAGTGCGTAGACGATAAACCGGCTTCTGGGTTATGACTCTTCTTCAGCTTGATGTGAAGGTTGTAGATCATCCTGCGCCGGTTCACCCTCCGCCTCCCCACCCAGTGGCTGGAAGTCAACGGTTGCCCAGTCAATTCCAGACAAAGCTCTAAAGACAGCTTCATCGCTTATAAGGTCTGACGGTTCAACATCAGGGGCATAAGTATGCTTACGGATTGGCGGGATTAGATTTTGCACTTCGTAAACCGACGAGTCAATCCGCTTGTTCTCTGCATTATAAATGGACCGGTGGAAAGACAAATCAGTCTCTTCCGCCAGTTTACTAGCAAGCGGGCACATCTCTTTTGTCAGAGCTCTAAGGGCATCATTGTCAAATTCTGACCCATCTTCTTTTTGGCTAGGATAGCCATTCCCAATGTCCTCTGGATCAAGATCGGCTATCCAAGCTTTAGCCCGAGTCAGTGCAGACAGTGTGCCGGCCCTTGCAGCAGATCTCTTCACCTCTTGTAGCTAGGCAGGTGTCATGGATAGCTTGGCCAATGTGTCTTTGATTAATGTTGGTGGCGGTTTATTGTACGAGGCTGTGCAGATGACCCATTGAGCGCCGGTATACAACTGCTCAATCAAGGTATAGGCAGCTTTCAATTTCTTGCCCTTATCTGAACCGAGATGGGCAACACGGCTACCTGCAATGGTTACAATATTATTAAACCGGAGGTTTCAAGGATGATTAAGTACGGTTCATGACAAGGCTACTTACCAAAGATAGCAGAAGTCATAGCGTTGATTTGCCGCTTCAAGCCAGTCAGCTCTTCCGCCACCGGTTTAAGTGCCGCTTCAGCATCTTCCGCCCGCTTTAGCAAAGTGGCTTTTTAGCCTCCCAATCCGCTCGCTCACCTTTGAAGCCATCTTTCAATTGCTCCATGGTTGTTAAAGCGCCCTTCAATTCTTCTTTGGCCTTTGAAGTTTCAGCTTGTTGGGACTTGATGTTTTCCTGGAGATCGATGATTTGGGAATCTTTGTTGCTCAAGTCAGCCTGCAAAAGACAGATAATAAGTTGGTAATACTTTTTTCAAAGTCCCAAGCACATAACAAGTTATACACTTGGAACTTGGGGACTAATGCGGATTGCTTTTTCTCAACTGATATTTTAAGTCCCAAGCACACAACAGGTTATATACTTGGCACTTGGGGGCTAATGCATATCGGATCAATTCAAGGTTATCAAGGATCTGTCAATAAACCGGATCATGTTGATGACTGGAAGGAATTTTGGAAACTACATTACAGAAGATATACCGGTTCATCCTAAAGGTATAAACCGGTCTATAGGGGCTACACAAGCAAAATCCAATCTTCTACTATTACAAGTCCCGGTTCACATTCATATTAATGAACCGACCCTTGGGGGCTACTAGAGTTAATAATTGAAGCAGGATATAAGGAAAAAGAAGTTATTCAAAGGAACAGATATTTACCTCATATCGCTCTTTCATCAGGTTTACTAAACCGGCTTCGTAATCACGGCTGGTATACAAAGGGTTTAGATATCCAGAGTGGATGTCCTGAGCAGAGAGGTTGGCATACCTGGACAAATCGGTTTTCCATTTGCCCTTGTCCACAGCAGAAAATTCTTCTTTGGCACTATGCTTGGATAAAGCGACAGGATTGCCAGGAGTAGTATGGCCAAAGCCGGTAATCACAACAGCATCTGTCGTGCCATCAACAATCTTGTCTGGGCTTGGTGATTTAGCAGATGTTCTTGCTGGGCTTGGCGGATTGGCGGCGGGGCTTGGTGGATCAGTAGACTGACTCGTTGGATTCACTTCTGGCAGTTCAACAAAGGTATCCTGACCTTGAGGTACCGGGTCATCCAGCGTTACATCAGCGTTCTGATCTGTAGCCTCTAAGGTTCTCTCCGGTTCAGTGGCCGGATTATCATCAGCTGGGGTAGTCAGTTTAGCTTTCTTGCTAAGTCTGGCTTTGGCACTAAAAAGGACAAGTGCGGAAGGTTAATATAGTAAACCGATGCAAGGCATAAAAACTGAGTCTACTATGCTTACCCAGGAACGTTCTTGAGTGGAGGCATCTGTGTGGTTGATGAATCACCGGAGGATGAATTGGAAGTTCCCTGATAATTCGAAGTAGACGGATTAAGAGGATATCGAAAGTAACAAGCCTTGGGATAAAGTGTATTAGAAGTACAAGAGACCTCTTGACGACGCTTGCGAACCGGGGAATATGGTAAACCGGAAGAGGTAACCACTTGACCACTGTGTCGGGTTGTGCGACGAGCTTCTTGCTGCTGTGTCTTCAAAGAAAAGTGCGGATCCAAATGAGCAAGAGGGTGTGAGCGTTTTACTTTCCGGACTTCTCGACGAAGTTTTGGTACTGGCACATGATTTGAACCGGAGGATAGAACAATTACCTCTACATCACCAGCGTGGCTAGCTTCTACATCATCCTGAGAATAATCATTGTCAATGAGGTGTATGAAAAAATAACCAAGAGAATCTAATTCTACCTCTGAGTTCGGGTCATCAAGCTCTTCATCATTTGGCAAATCAGAGGGTTCGGAGGTTTTCTTCTTCGCTGGCTTCTTTATAGCCTTAGTCTTGCTACGGGGTGCTCTTGCCGGTTTATCCTGGGGCTTGGCTGGTTTATCTTGTGATTTCTTCTTCCAGAACGGATCATCGCCCCTGCACAGATGGATAATAAATTATAAAGGAATATTTAAGAAAGGACAGATTAAGGTAAAAATAAGGCAATTCTTACAGCTGGCGGTTTATTGGAAGCACAGAAGGGTCTAAGCTCTACTTGACTGCAGACAGCTTCTGGTTCATACAGTATTTTCTTAACAACTTCAGTAACTTCATCCTCTGTTAGCTGAATATCAATATGACGTTGAGGATCTTTCAAGTCCCCCGTGTACTCACACATTAAACTCGGGCGCCGGCTTAAAGGCAGAACGCTCCAAGATATCCAGCAGCGGACAAAGTCAACACCTGTTAAACCGTTTGCCATAAAGGCTGTGAGTTTTGAGAGTTGTGGTGCATAGTTGGAACGCTCCTCGGCAGTCAGCCTCTAAGGGAATGGATGAGTATTGCTAAGATGATGAGGGCAATAACCCGACAGAGGATTTTCGCCAGTTGGAGATGTGTCTTTACAATAAAACCAAGTCTGATTCCAGTCCTTGGGGTGACTATGAAGCTTGGCATGGGGGAAACTGACATCTCTCCTCTTTTGAATTGCCATCCCACCAAGCTCAGTGTTGGGTCCATATGTGAATTCTGTGCGACGGTTCAAATAAAAGAAATCTCTGAAAAATTCAACTGTGGGTTCTTCCTGAAGATAGGCCTCACAAAAAACTTGGAAATCACAAATATTGGACACAGAGTTTGGTCCAATATCTTGAGGGCGGAGTTGGAAGCTGGCAAGCACATCACAGAATTTTTTCGATCTGGGAGGGCTGAACCCTCGATTCAAATGATCAGTAAAAACAATCACTTCGTCATTCTGAGGTTCAGGAGGATTTTCTAAACTGGGGACTCTCTAGTGGATGGTTTCCTTGCTCGCTAAAGCGCCAGTTACAACATACCCAGTTAGTTGCTCTTCAGTAACCCGGGAAGGGACCCAATTGCAAGCATAAAATGTTTTGGCCATTTGAGCAGGAAGCTGGAAAAGAGGACCAAGGCCGGCTTAAGGTTTTGATTGATGCAGGCAATCTGGTTTAAAAGACAGGAAAAACAAATTGAAACCTATGCACATGATAACCCGGAGTTTATATTAAGGATGAGTTGGCGGTTTAAGAAGAGGGCTAATGGTACCTGGTGGGTTGTCATTTTCTATATGTATAAACCTCCTACAATGGTGTGAAAGTTACAGATCTGAAAAATTCCTAATTGTTACACAAACAGATTTCACAGGTTGGTGTTGTAATTTTGGATCTACCATAGTTCTAAAAAGGAGATAAATTTTAAACCTAAAATCGCGACAGCAGAGGAACACATATGCTCAGATGGGATCTTATGCAGATAAAGGTATCTTCTGTGATTGGAAAGGGATGCTAAACTACTATTGCTCGCTTTTACTATCAGATTCAGATCAAACTACGCGATTTATAAGAAGAAAGTGAGGAACGGTGAAGAATGATGATGAACGGCGGAAACCTAATACAGATCTATTATATGAGAAGAGAAGTACTTACTGACGTTGTTTAACAGCGGAGGAGGTGTCGCGTTTCTCTGGTCAGATCAGGTTGATGCAGCGGCCGTTGGCGGTGCAGAAGCGAAGGTCGATGGCGGCGGCTGCGCTCGAGCTCTGAGGCGACGCGAGGAAGACGATGGGGCGAAGGGGCACGAAGGGGAAAGGAAACAATGACCCTTGGCCATATTTATAAGGCGAAGGGATAAGTGACAGGCGCGGGAATTGAGGAACCCAAAAAATGGATATCTGGCACAGCTGTCGCCTCGGTTTTTGGAGGGTCATTAATGAAAAGATGTATTTACAGGTTTTTTATATAGAGATGATGTCATGGTAATTTATTACAATCTTAAAAGATGATGTCACGGCAGTTTACCAAGTGCATATGGAAAGGATGTCATGGCGGTTTACAAGATTCTTTGAAGATCAAGGAGTTTTTCTAAGGATTAAAGATTGACATGAACAGGTTCAAATCAATCTGGGGCCTAATGTTGGGGATATAACTACTGAGTATAAACCGCCCAGGAGGGGCCGGGTTATGCTCATCCGTACTGAAGCTCATGAAGACAAGGAATATGGCGCTTTACTATAGAAGACTTAGAGGCCCAGAGCCCAAGGGCAGGTTAGGGCCCGTAGACATAAACCGCCATGAGATATGTAACTTGTGTTGTAAGTTAGGGAAAGGTAGAAACCGAGCCGGGCACGTGTATGAGCCGGCCTCAGCATTCTGTAAACCGCCGGGCGCCAACCTGTGTATATAAAGGGACGACCCGGCGGCGGTTCAGGGACAAGAAACAACAACTCGAGAGATAGGTAAAGTAGATTCGCTCCCTGCTCATCGAGACCCCAACAATTCCACCACAACTGGATTGTAGGCTTTTACCTTCACCACAAGGGGCCGAACCAGTATAAACTCCCCGTGTCCTTTGTCCGGTTTAACCCCTTTAAGCTAATCTCGTTGTGATGGCTCCACAACTAAGTCTTCTCACTAGGACATCTGACGTGTTAATTGCACGACATGAACCATTAAGTGTAGGTAGCACTGAGCACACAACAAACCCTAATGATAGTCCTGCCTAATGAGTAATGAATCAATTAGAAAATGGGTGATGAGGAGTGGCTACTGAGTGTTGAGGACATATCTCAGGATAAATCGGGTTGGCTTAGTGGGTGCTGCACGCCTAAGCCCTGAACGGACTGGGAAGGTAGGCACGGCGGCGCGCCCGGGCAGCGCTGACACTGTTGGGCGAGCGGCTCCTGACCTCCTGTTAGTCTGGCATCTCCTCCTAGAGTCATGCCGTCCGGGGATGGCAAGTCGCCGGCGAGGCAGGTGCCTGGGGGCGAGTAGAGATCGGAAGTGCGCAACAGAACATAGGGGAATGGGGGCCTGGGATGACCCAAAATTCCAGGGTTGGCCGGCCCATCATGGGCACCCTGTAGAGATACACACCCGAGCGGCGAACATGCATTTTAAAAACTAATTTAGGAACATTTAGCTGACCAATTAAACGACTCTGTTTTAATAATATCAGATTCGTATTTGAACAACTAAGCTTGTTTAGCTTGATGGGTGGAGCAGTGCTATTATGACACGAAGCACGTATTCTGATCGTATAGTGATCATAAAAGGGGGAAACTCTAAGCATATTTTTAGCAAAAGAGGGTTTCCCCTCCGATTTCTATTAAAGAAACCACCACGGAACGAACATGATCAATTAAACCCTAAGCATGATCAATTAAACCATATTATGACTGTGCCATGGCAGATTTGAAGCTGCAAACCGGAGAAATGATATTTAGCATCCATTGTTTGCTTCGAACTAAGAACTAAATTCTAATAGCTGAAAAGAAAGTAGAGTAACCAAGTTAAGATCTATTTTCTTGTTGAGATCAAAAAGTTGAGGAGATATGAAGTACCACCTCTCTTGCGGTGCCGTGTAGGCATCGGGGGTGCGATGGTTGTCAGTGGCGTTGAAGCAGATCTGCGACGGTAGACGGGTGCATCGGGGGATAAGTCCCATTGCGCTGGAAGAGAAGGTCGTGTGAGCGGCCCCGGCAAAGAGGACGATGGCACAGATGAAGCGAGAGGACGCGATGCAAGGCTATTGGTCCGTCGCCATGGATGAGAAACGTCCATCTCTAGTAGTGGGCGACGCGGTCTTGGTAGGCGCTCCAGCATGGTGGAGGACGACAACGATGGATGTGGTGGAGGACGGCAGCGATGGATGGGGTGGAGGATGGCGGCGATGGATGGGGTGGCGGATGGAGGCTGGTGTGGGGATGGTGTTCTATTGCAGACGGTGTATGAATGGGAAAATGGAGGGAGAGGTACATGGAACCATGTTTTTGGGATGCGCCTCTCTGAAATATGGGAAAGTTACGAACTAAGCCCCCGTTTAAAATTTGGATGTCTCGTCGGTTGGGGATAGGACGGTAATCTCGCATCTCGCCAATATTTGCCCAGAGCGATTTCGGGTGAGGAGAGGATGGTTGGCGCCCATGGTTGGCGCCCATGATGTATGAACGGGGCTGACAGGTAAGGCGGTTGTGTCACGTCTGAGTGAAGTTACAAACCTGCCCCTATTGAAAATATTGGCCTACATCGATTTCGGCCGAGTCGAGTTTGTTTTGCCGCCCACCGTGTATGAATGGGGAAATGGAGGGAGAAACAGAGTTCTTTCGGACGATCTTGAATCAAATGTGTTTTGCCGCCCATGTTTGGCGCCCTCCGTGTCAGAATGGGCTCACAGGCGGTCGTGTCATATCGAATTGAAGTTACTAACCTACCCCTATTTAGAGCAGTGGAAATCGGGCCGATGGATTGTCTGTGTAATGGGTAGATAGTAATTTCCATCTCCCAAACACTTGGCTTCAGGCAGCCGACGTGGGAGTGGACACTTTGCGGCTTCTTTCGAATTTTGTGACAATAAGCATCCACGTTTACCCTGGCAACTAAATTCGAATCCATTTTGTATTCCTATATGAATCTTTATAAACCATTCTATGTTTTTTTATATATCTTCAAAAGGACAACAAAGATGTATTCCACTGTCATATATGAATATGGTTTACAAATGCCGATACTCAAATTCAGAAGCTACCAGTTTAAGGTGAATTCGAATATTTGGAACACTTCATGTCCAACTCAAATGTCACACGCAACATAATGTGTACTCCCATTTAGATATGTACACAAGCGATGTATCAAGATTCAAATACCGAGTCAATCAACCAAGAATGTACAGAACTAACAGATATATAAACACTTATAGAGTATATGGATCAATAATATCAACTAACATACATAAGCCAGGCCGCTGTACTTTTTTTGCTACAATAGCATCCTTTTTTTAGCCAAGCTACTACAACATCTTGGCCCTTTCCGATGCGTGCCACTTATGGTCCATCTATACTACTATTATTGCTGAATGCACATTCATCCCAATTGGCATATTTGTAGGTCTGGCACAACAATCAAAATAAAATGTCTCCGAGTCTTATCAATTAATACAGACTTGTGCTCAAATAAAATTACAAACCAAAAAACAAAAAACAATTATTACATGATCTCTAAAACAAATGGTTTGATTGATTACATGAACAAATAATACAAAGGTTATTCAACGATGGAAATAACATTTCACCTATGATTTACCATGTGGGAATTTAATTTCCTTTTTTCCTTCAGGACCTTAACAATGTGGTCAGTCTCAGCTTGCTTCGTTTTCAAATCCACCAAATATTTAATGGTTGTCTTGAGTACTGCTTGTGATTGTACTGTTTGCTTCCTCAACATGTCAACTTCATCTCTAAGTGCAGAAGCAGAATCTCTTTCTACCACTAGTTCAGCCTCTAGAGAATCAGCAGTTGGCAATTCATAATGCACGATTGGGCCGGTGCCACTGTTGTGGGATGATACAACGTCCATGGATACCTCGCTCTTTGATCTTGGGCTAACCTGTTTTGCCATTAAAGTTCTGATTGGATTCAGAAAAGTTGAAGTTAGCAAAACATCTCAACTGGGAGTTATAACAGCAAACCAGTTAAACAAACAAGGAATTAAAGAGTTTCAGTTGGATGCTGAAAAGTAGTTATTAACATCATTGTAACCCGTTGTTGCAGTAGCAAATCAGTTAAACAAACAAGTAGCTATTTAAGTTCAGGAAAACAGGTAATTCTTAACAGTAAGTATCAAACACATAGATAGGCGCAGTCTATAATAGGATTAATAGGCTGTGGCATTATGTAATTAGTAGCAAACTAAATTAAGCCAAGCAACATAATTGAGCAATTTTGCAATAAGTGGCTAACTAAAATTCTGAGAAGTAGGTAACTGAACTTACGCTAGTTCTTTGTACAGGAACACTGCAACTTCTTTTTCGCTTACAAGGTTGTACGAAGGAGTCCATGGCATCAATTGATTGGATACACAGTCCCAGTACTTCTTTCTTCCCACACTGCATTGGTAAGTCGAATGGTTAATCTGGTAAGATGGTGTGTCCTTGATATGTTATATGAGGACGTGCAGTCAGACTAGTTGTAGCCACACACATCATACTGGCTTTTACTGTATATTTCATGCGATTACTTTTGGCATATCGAGATCTAAGCAATCTACAATAGGATGAAAAGACTGGCATCCTTCACATTATTGGCGAGCTCAGTTCATAGAAACAAGCAATTCAACCATTCTGTGGGTAAATCAAAAGCGCCACTGAAATATTTTTCACTACCCCAATCATACACGCAAAAAGGGGCGACGCCACCATAGGGGCTGGTATGGGCGGCCGCGTCGGGTGGCTGGAAAGTGTGCACCTAGTTTGAGTCATCCAGGTTGGCCCAGGCTAGTTTTGTTCGTCCCAGCGCACGAGCAGGCAATGTCAAAAATGAAGAAAAATGTTTCAATTTGGACGGGCCAATAACATAAGTGCAAGGCAGGCCCTATAGCAGGCTCGCGGCCCAAACGAGTGCCTCCCATATCGATCGACAACAGGAAAAATCCCAATTCATTCGCTCCAACTTCCAGTCTGGTTTGCTCCTAACCTAGCCGCCGCCGGACAAACCGACACAACACTTCCTCGCGCCCTCGTTGGAGGGCGGTCGCTGGGCTTCAAGCGAACGGAAGGACAAGAAGATGAAGATCCAACCCTGGGTGTAGCCTGCGTGGGAGGCAGCAGCGGCAGCACGGGCATGGCATCGAGCTTGCGCAAACGGATAGTCATAGCTTGCAAGAGTAGCATGTGCAACGAGTAGGTACATCCCATCCCTGATTATATCTAATTCAACTCTTCAATTTCTGGCCAATAGTTAAACCTGACGGTGTTGTAAAACTGCTTGTATGTAGGAAATCTATAAGAAAATGAAACCAATTTCTACTTATTTTGTAACTCCCCCAATCAATACTGAACTGACTGAATCTGATGTATCTAATCAAGTTTCCGGTGCAAACATACAAGCTCATGTTGTTCTTGAGCCTGAAGTGTCTAATGAACAGACTGCTAATGAAGGATTTGATGTAAACATTTTACATGCTCCTGGTGATGAACATATAGTGTCTAATGAGGGATCTAATGCAAGCATTTTGCAAGCTCCCATTGAAGGATTTAGTGTCTAATGATGATCTGCTATGTTGAAAGAGACACAGAGAGTTGCAGGCATTGATGACAAGCAAATTATAGTGCATTTTCATAGCTTGAGGAAACGTGGAGGCCATCTACCAGAAAGTCCCCGTATCATGACAACATAGCATAAATACTTTTCTAATATGTTTTTTGAAACTATTGGCATACTTGTGCAGGATAGATATACTGATATGCAGTTTGCGCACTGGTTATAGGTGCAATTACACTTCAATATTTTCAGCCAGAGAACGAATAATTCAGGCAGGTACAGACCATGTTTGTAGTCCTTGTACACCATGTTGCATTTTGTGTTTTTGGTTCTTGCATCATTTAGTGTTTATAATCTGAACTACTTCGGATCATTAGCTGGTTCTCAAAGTGCATGTAGCTTCACATTTCTCAAGTTATGTTGATTTCCAGAGTGCAAGTGCCTTCGTATTTTTTAAGTTAAATGTTCGCCCCTGGTAACTTGAATTCGTGGATCCGCAACTGCACACAATTCATACACGAATGCCAGTACGAATTAAATGAAATGCAGGGACTTACGCTAGCTCATTGTACAAGCTCACTGCAGCTCTGTTTGCGATTGGGATGTTCCATGTACAAGTCCATGTTACCACCTGCTTGGATGTGCAGGCCTTGTGCTCCTTGCACCCCCTCTGCTTTTTTGACATGGCGAATAGTTGATCAAATAAGAGGAATCGACCTTGATGTTGTACCGAAGGACAGATACATACATGGTTATATGGGTGTGCAGGATGTGTACCAGATCCCGTAGCACCGTCATGCTTCGCTAAAAAATGGATTTGCTTGTTTCAGATGATATCTCTAGAAGAAATAAGAGTTGAAGTCAGAGTTGCATAGGCGTGTAAGCTAAGAGAGCAGTGAAAGGATATCCAAACATTGTCGGAACAGTGCACATGGGAGTGATGTGTGGATATCTAGTTCGGCCCGGCGTTTGGGCATGCTCTCCTAGATAGAGTGCGGGTCACTTCAGAGCCATTGATGGTGATGCGCTGGCGTTGGCTGGCCGCGCACGGATGCAGATCTTGAGTGGCAGAGGAGCGCTACGATGCGGTGTACGAGACCATTGGTGAAGCCCCAACGGCCTCAGGGGGCATAGGTGCGACGATGTGCTCGGTGAAGTAGCCCCGGTGAGCTGGGAGACAGCGTCGGTGAAGCCCACCTCATGCGGTGGAAGTCGGTGTCTGTGAGGCATGTCGGTTGCGGCGGCCGACGTTGTCGGTGGACCACCCGGTGTGGTGGACGAGGGAGTAGATGAGGTAGCTCTGGTGCGGTGGTGAAGCGCGACCGTCGTCTTCGTCGTCGTCGTCTGGCACAGAGGTGGGGAAATAGACGAGACGAGGGGCGATTTGAACTTTGCTTGGGTTGGTGGCGAATTAGGGATTTGAGAAATGTGGGCGTGGAAGGGGACGGTGGAGAAGGGAGATTTTGCAAGGCTGGAATTGGGGCCGCCAGATATTTCAATCCGAAACATGGAAGCGCAAACTTATTTTGTTGTCGTCCTTTTTTTGGCGGGGGGAGGGGGGAGGGAGGGAGGGGGTGGGTGGCTGGGTGCTATGCGTCCGTCCGACACACGCGACCACCACGACACGACCCTGGTCTGCCTGGTGCGCCTACATTTGAGAATGCAAACGAATCTTCTTTCATTTGCAAACGAGTCTGTATGTATTACCATGCCCGTGTTTTCCTTGCAGTAATTAGTCATTCGAAACGAGATACTCCCTCCGTTCACTTTTGTAAGTCGTTTCAGACAACTTAAAATGAAGTGTTTTGCACATTGCTGAAATGTTTTCAAGGTCTGATAAAAGTGAACAGAGGGAGTACTATAAATTAATTAATGAGGAGTTACTTGAAAAAAATCGAAAAGGTATCCACGCTAACGTGGATTAGAGTGTGTGTCACATAATTAGTTATTTGAATTTGAGTGTGTGTAACGTAGCGATCTCCAATTCTAACGTGGATTTTGCATTTCACTGTATCCACGCTACTTTTTTAATACAAATTCATATGTATATGATGAACACCATGGTAGTGAGAAAACTTATGGATGGATTCAAACATATGACCTACAAAATAGCACAACAAATCGAGTCAATGTCAACTTTTTGAAACCTAGTATGACACAAATTTGAAATAATTACCCGTATGCATGGTCCTCAGTTCAAATCTTACAATGTACACCGAATTGAAACATCGATATTAAGTCTCATACTATCTACATTCAAATGTTGTTTTTAGCCCCCCCCCCCACGCACACATGCTACATACTTCCTGTATCGGCCAATCTTCCTCTCCTAACCACCTTAGGAAGGTATCGGTTTCCAACACACGTTCATTCTTTCTTTCCATGTTTCGATCTCTAACTCTCTCAACTACACAACCCCCCTTTTCCACTCTCTTACCAAATGTATTTACCTCACACACCCGCCATTGCACCCCATGTCGAGCTCTCTCTCTCTCCCTCTCCCTCTCACCCTCTCGCGCTAAATACATGCATTCCTATCTAACCCCCAACCTCTCGTGCGCACGCACGCACGTTGTCTATCTAGGTCACTCCCTTGAGACTGTCTCACTCTTTCTTCCGCACGGCGGGCCACACTCGCTCAATCTCGCTCTCTTTATATGAGTCTCGTTTAACCTCATTTTCTTTCACACACAAATGATATATCTCCCTGTTCGGGCCTCAATCGACACACTCTATACTCTCTCATGCAGATTGTCTATCTAGGTCAGTCCATTCAAGCTGCCCCTACTCTTTCGACCTCATGGCGGGCCATGCTTGCTCAATCTCTCTCTCTCTCTCTCTCTCTATATATATATATATATATATATATATATATATATATATATCCCTCTCTCTCTCTCTCTTTGTATGTCTCAAATGACCTCGCTCTTTCTCGGACAAAAACGATATATCACCACGTTTGAGCCCAATTCGACCTATTCACATTGTATATTCACTCACGCACATTGTCTATCTAGGTCACTCTCTCCAACCCGTCTCACTCTTTCGATCGCACGACGACCCTATGTGATCGATTGACCTTGCTTCCTCCCACGCACAAAATATATCCACACATTTGTGACTGGATCATCTCCCAAGCTCTATCTTACAGCCCTCACCCTTGCCAAAAGCTCAATCCGACAATATCTCTCCAGAGCATATATATCTGTTCAATGAATGTCGGACCACACTCACTTTGTCTCTCTATCTATATGTCTCTCGATTGATCTCGCTTTCTCACGCCGTATCTTCCACGCATTGAAGCTACCTCTCCATCCCTCGCAAAGCCGGAGCTATTTACATTGTGAGGGGCACTCCAACCTTGGATTAATTTGTGTACGCATTTATTCTGGTCGGTTTAGATTATATTTTCGTAGCATTCGGCCCACAACTACTCCAAACATCGTTGCAACCCCCGCAACTTCCCTACTTGATTTCTCTCTGGCTCGGTCATCGCTCTCTCACATGTCCTTTCTCGCCTTCAACGTCGCACCATGGTATTATTGCAAAAAAACTCTGTTGTTCTCTTTAATTATTATAAACAAGCTACAAAACTACACACCGATAGTCCACTTGGAATGGAACAAATTTTGACCCACAAATTAAAGTGCTACAAACTACACACCAAGGGGCCCACATGTCATGAAACAAATTTGGACCCATATACAAATTAAAAAAATAAAGGACGAGGATCGAACATGTGACCAAGGCCTTCAAGCCGCACGTCAATAGGCAACATACGTAGAACAACAATGTTTGTTGTACCCCCCTTTGTTCACATAATGTTTTTATATACCACATCCTATTTAATGGATAACATGTAATATTATTTTTAGTACTATTCGTCCTCACTTACTGGTGGGTTCCATGTGTGCTCTCTCTCTCCCCCCTTCTGTGTTTAGATGCATAGGCAAACACGAAGAACTCGCGGGCGATGTTGCCGTTGATCATATCTGGACGCGTTCACAAGTTATGGCACCAGTTTCATGTACTAGCAGCACTAATCAGTGTTTACGTGCAATGCACGTTAATTCGGATGTATATTAAGTGCATGTGGATATTAAGTAGGATATTATTTGCGTGTTATTATGTGATTAGCACTATTTTTGGCATGAAATTAACTGCATGCTAAACATGTTGAGCGCTCGACATTGAAGCAGTCTAGGTGTTGGATGACAAGGAATACATGTGGCTTGATGATGTTTTATATTTAATCTGATATGGCTCTAGCAGAACATTCAATCGATCAAACCATAGATTTCATTCAGTCTGACTCCGACTATAAATTGTACGACGATCGATATAAAATAAACGGAAATGATAAACGTTCGGATTTTAAGCATGGCAATCCGAACGTTTTTCATGGCAAATTTAGATTACGTGGCGGCGGCGGGGGCATCTTGCGGTGGGAAGCGGCTCCTCTGCTGTGCTCTGTGTGTCGTCGGGCCACTGACCGATGGCGATGGCGGCGTCTTGCGCCGTTGTTGGCGTACTCCTGGACGTTGGCCTAGCTTCAAGGAAGGCCAAAATGTTCTGGACTTCGGAGCGAGTCAACTGGCGGGAGGAGGCGACTGGCGTTGGTGCAAGGAAGCGGTCGACGACGGCCATCCATGCCGCTGAGGGGGGCACTGGCACCCGCGCGGGGACATGCGCTGTTAATGGCGCGACGGATACATTCGTGTGCACGGGCACCAGCACGAGTGCGCACGTCAGTGCATGCACAGGTGCATGCACATGCGCTGGTAGGTGAACAGGCACCGGCACGGGCGTGCGCGTCAGTGCATGCGCTGGCAGGTGCACGGGCGCGTGAAAGTCGGCGGGGATCTCGTGGAACCCCGTGGCATCAAGCTCGGAGACAATGTGCAGCTCCGAGCCCATCAATGCCACGGGGATGGGCGCTGGCGTAGTCGGGGCGACGGGAGCCGGAACGGGAGCGAGGACAGGCGCAACGTCTTCCCGCAAGGCCGGTTCAATATCGTCCCAAATCGCCTTATGTTCTTGAGACTCCGGCTGGGTGTCTACCTCAGGAAACTGGAAGACTAAGGGTAGACCATCGTGATGCGGCATGGCGTACGTTTAGGTTAGGCTGGTTGGAGGTAGATGACAGGAGAATCGGAGAGGAAGAGAGAAGATTGTAGCGATACCGGGTAGTGCGGGGTTGATTTTAAACTGCGGCGCCGGCGACATGAAAAGTAGGAGCAGTTGGGACGAAGGTGGGCGGCGGAGCCTGGTCAAAGGGCTCGCCTCCTGGTGAGCCTGCACATCGATCTTCTCACACGCCTCCCTATCAGCCGGCACAGCGGTCTGCTCGCACGCCTCCTGTCGACTCACACGCTTGCTCGGACGGCACCTGCTGATGAGAAGCGGGATTCATGGCGGCACGTAAACGCCCACAGTTTCAATAGTGAAAACGTTTGCCTTAACGTGACAGGTATTTGTTCCAAAATACCTTGGCTCTTCATTTGTGCAACTTGTCATAAGGAGCTGGTCTCAAATTGAAGAAAAAAATTACGAAGTAATATTTGTGCCATATCACGTGACCATGCCCAGTTTCAAGAATTTATGGTCACTTTTGGATTTTCTGGAATTTAAGATCCAGGATTCGAAACAATATCATAACCTGCATCACGCAATAAATTTTCAAGCCATACATCTGTCCTGTTGTATTTCTTAAGAAAGGATTTGGTCAAACATTTTGCTTAGTTAGACTTCAGACAAGTTATATATGCAGAGTAAAAGGATAATCCCTCTGTACCAGTGCATTCCCTGATATATTAACTCAAGTACTAGGCACGAACAAACGGGCTCAATCCTGTGCTCATCCTGGTGTAGTAGTAGTAGTACTAGGCAATGCAGTTGACAGGTGACCTTGGCGAGCGGCGACCAAGGGAATTGATCCATGCTCGGCAGGGTACATAACGTTGTCTAGTTACTAAAGCATCCCTCCGTTGTTCATCGGTAGTCATTATGGACCGGTGACATGAGGGGAATTTCGTAGGACTGGAATTCTGGCCGCCAGATATTTCGACTCGAAACGTTGAGGCTCGACTGGTTGGGGTTGCCTAATGTGCGTACCACGCACGCCACCAGAAGGACACGAGCCCGATTTTTTATTTTTTTATTTTTTTAGGATCAGCACGAGCCAAGGTCTGGCTGGTACGCCATTGGGTCCTACCATTTGAGAATACGAAAGGAACCTTTTAAATTTCCGAATGAATCTATGTGTATTACAATGCCCGTATTTTCCTGGCAAATACTAATCTCAACGTGGTAATTGATTTATGACGAGTTGTTGAATTAGAGTGAGTTGTGATATAGTGATTTCAACATGGATTTCACATTTCATGGTATCCCTAGTAAGTTTTTCAATGCAAATTCAAATTTAAAAGATGAACAATATGGAGGTGAGAAAACTTTGTATGTATCAAGCACATGACCACACACACACACACACACACACACACAGAGAGAGAGAGAGAGAGAGAGAGAGAGAGACAGAGAGAGAGAGAGAGAGAGACATGAACACAACAACAATCCAATAAGTACAGTGCATCTATTTTTCCAAACCATGCATGTATGACACGAATTCAAAAATACTCCTTCTATTCCTAAATATTAGTATTTTAGAGATTTCAACAAGTGACTACATACGGAGCAAAATGAGTGAATCTACACTCTAAAATATGTCTATATACATCCGTATGTGCCAGTCCATTTGAAATCTCTAAAAAGGCTAATATTTAGGAACGAAGGGAGTAAATGCATGGTCCTCAATTCAATATTTGAAATGAACATGAAACTAAAACATGAATATTAAGTCTAGTACTACAGTACATGCAAATGTTGTGTTTAGGTGGAGATATGATTGTCGGGGGTCAACCCCTCGACCTTAGATAAAATTGTGAAGCTCTGTTTAGAGTTGTTTAGATTATATTTGTCCCCACCCTCCCAACCATCGATTGGTTGTGCACCCCCACCCCTCCTCCCCGGGAGAATATCATGTGCCCCCATACCTTAGATGCTATATGCCGATACGAGTTGCTTGGAGCTTGTAGATCTGAGATATAGCAGCTCACATGATGTCTTAATATTTTTACAGGAAACCTTGATGAGTTTGAGAATTGCACACAATTTGTACAAAAACTACTAAGATGCCCTTGGACCCCATATCCAACGACCTTGAAGCTTGTATCACCGTAGCATCTAAGATGAAGGAGGACATCATATTCTCCTGTATGTAAGAATATCATGTGCTACCACACCTTAGATGCTTTGGTGATACAAGCTCTTCGGAGCCGTTGGATTTGTGACCCAACACCTCCTCGGTGGTTCAAATGGTTTTTTTGCAGAAAAGCCCCCAAAGAGTTCGACCACTGCTTACAAGCTTAAAGACTGCTCAGATGCCATTGGATCTCAGAGAAACGACCTCGAAGCTCGTACTCCATAGCATCCAAGCTGCGAGAGCACCTTATGTTTTCTCGCACGGGAGAATATGAGGTGCTCCCGCATTGTAGATTCTATGGTGATACGAGTTCACGGAGATTTAACGGTCCACAGTAGGAGGTTTGAATGTTTTTGCAACATACGGCTGAGAGAGTTTGGGAATTGCGCAGAAAGTACAAGTACTACGCATGTGCTATCTGATCACTGATCATACGACCTAGATGCTCATATCATCGTAGCGGGTAATTAAGCTATGGGGAGCACCTAATATGAGCAACGGGGAGCCGTTCGATCCAAGATGCAGCGGCACACACGAGGCCTGAATGTTTTATTTGCAAAAAAAAACCTTTGGAGAGTTTGGAAATTGCGCATAATTACAAAGACTACTCCCAAGCCATTGGATCTCACTTCCAACGGTGTAAAAACTCGTATCACCATAGCATCTAAGCTGCGGGGTGGATGTGATATTCTATGCCACTGTCATTTTTGTTTGTAAACTTGCAAAATACGTGTAACTCGTGCCGTTACTTGTCTAACCGCGCAAAGTGTTTGTTCAAAAAACCAACCTACACTGAAATATTGGAACAACACATAGGGGTCCCACTTGTCATTAATCAAATTTGGACCTAAAACTAACAAATCTGAAAGACGAGATTCTAACTGGCAACATGGACTACAAAGCATAAGTCGATAGCCTGAAACAATAACGGTTGTTGGCTTTGTCCCATAATTTGATTTTATACATTATTACGTTGAGTAGAGTAGAGGGAGTGCCTCGTCAACACGTGCATGACCGTTGACTCACTTACTAGTGGGTCCCAGGTCTGTGATCTCTCTCTTCTCTCCATCGTCTAACCTTTGCACGGGCACACACGAAGAGCAGCGCTAGCTTGCCGTGGTGTTATTACAACTAAAAAAAGCTTGGAAAATAGAAGAATCACCTAGAACAAGAGACTTTGTGGCTGGTCGAGACGGAGCTAACCACACCTATCCTCCATGCCACGTTAGCATGATGAAGCTATGTGGCTAGTGGGGTGTTTTCGACTGACTGGCTGGGTCCCGAGGTCGAACCATAGGTACTATGTCTGATACAGTATATTTTTACACGCACATTTTTCCTCCGTGCCGAGATGTGGCACACCCTACCACGCGGTTTCGGGGTACTCCCGGGTGGTGCACGCATATATTCTTCCTGACGTGGGACGCCCTACCACGCATTTTCTGGGTCCTCCTCGGTCGTAGCGCCGAAGCAAGTAAATGAGTCGTCAAATCATGAAAGATCACCTTTCCCGCCGAGTACATCAGTGAAGCACGGTGGCTAGCTAGTTGGGCTAGTTCGACCGATTAGCTAGGCCGCCGCCACATTTGTTTTTTCACCCCTTTTTTATCTACTTGCTGGCAGGTAAATTTAAATATCCACCGCGGCGTTGCTCTGGTGTTTGGGTGCGACATGATTTTTAATTTTGTGATTGACGGGAGCAAGCGCGGCAGGATTTTTAATTTTTTGATTGACGGGAGCAGGCGCGGCAGCAATTAGTCATGATGACTCCGCCTGTAAAACCCACTGCTCCCTGATGTGAGAAGTCATCGACTGGTGTTTTACCATGGTGAAAACCAAAAGATTCCCCGCTCCTCGGCTGGCTCCCTTCGCCTTCCCATAGATTGCATTGCCTTTCAGCCATTTCCCCCCCTTTGCTTCCTCTCCCCATTGCTTCTACCTGGTGCCATGGCGGCGCAGCAGATCACGGAGTCCGAGGTGAGGCACCTGACACAGGAGCTCCAGGCCAAGGATGGAGAGCTCAGGGCCAAGGACGTGGAGCTCCGTGAGCTCAAGGAGGAGAGGAGTGCCATGCTCCTCCGTTATGTGCGGGAGTTCATAGAGCTTCAAAAGCGGCAGGCGTGCACCACAAAGATGCTCGAGGCGTCGGCGGCTTTGCTGCAGAAAGCGGGAGATACGATATGCCGTCGGGGGAGCCGACTGGAGCGCGAGCGGGCCGATCGTGATGAGGTCCAGGATCGCCTCAGCCACTTGGTGAACCAAGTTGCCACGCACGTGTGGCGACAGTGCGATGCCTACCGTCGTGCCAGCGCGACCATGCCGGCCGTCGGGCTAAACCCATTCGACCACCCGGTCGACTTCAACAAGCTGCGGCTTCCTAACCTGGTCTCCTTCTTCACCTATATCTCCGAGGAGCTGAGCTGTCTCCGTGCGATGGTGGGGGCGGAGCTGGACAAGGAGGGTTGCAGGCTGCCGTCGCCATTGTCGGGCAAATCCTTTCAGGGCTCCGTCACCGAAATCCATTCATGACATTGGACGCCGTCTTTGACGAGATGGCTCCCATCGATCGGGAGCGAGCTCTGTGGGAGGATGCACCCTGCATCACTAACGTCGTGCGCCTCAAGAAGCAGAGGGACTTCAGTGGTGTTTAGGCACCCTTTGCATGGGCATTTCCATGTCTCGGCGCAACATGACCATTGGATCAAACTTAGACGGTGCAGATCAGTCACTGTAGCACAAAGTGTGTGGGTGTGTTTGGTTGCATTCTCATCTCAATATAGTTGTTTCCTCTTCGTGTATTTGTGTTAACCTACTAGTGTGGACTCATGCACCCTTCATGCACTCTACCAAACACCCAAAAGTGGGTCGAGAAGGGAACTTTTGCTCCCATCCCGTGCACCCTTCATACACCCTACCTAACACTATTCGTGCTTCATATGGTTCATGTTTCATGGAGTACTATAGCACCGCACTCTTCGTGCGCTGTATACCTAGTTCTGTTAACATTGATCTCATTGTTCATTCTCAACCGGACAGTCGAAAAAGCGGTACTATGTTACTACATTACTGTTCATATAGTTGACATGCGCACAACATCATTTGTTATCGTCATATCTTACTACACTAGCAACAAGATTATGTAGTACTGACGTATGAACCACTGCACATGCCTAGTAGTAGGAGCACTATGTATGTTCAAGTGGCTGTCGTGTTTCGCACTCCTCCGTCGTAAGAGTGGAAACGCTTGCTGTAATCATTTTTTTTCTTCAAAAAATGGTGGACACGCTCTACCGTGCGGATCCTCCTCCAGCCATGCACTAAATTACTCACTTTCGCCGATGGTGGGACAGCCAGCATTGGGGTCCACCAGCCATGCACTAAATTACTCCATAGTAGAGTGACGGTAGACTACCCCGATCGAAGCGCTGCAAGAATGCCCAATGAGCCATCAAATAAAAAAAACTCCTTTCCAGCAGTAAGTTGGACGGACGAGGCAACCATCATTTCACTCTTCTCTCTCAGCTCCCTCTCTTGAAGAAAACCCCCAGTCGCTTCGCTTATCCCTCATCTCGTTCCTCATTTCACTCTTCTCTCTCAGCTTCCTCTCTTGGATGGACGCTGGAGCACCGGCCGATGTGATGTCTATGGCTCTGGCCAAAACCATCAAGGCTCATGGTACGAAGAAGCGCAAGCACCCCGCCGAGACTACCGCAGACAAGCTCAAAGCCATTGCCCTGTCGAAGCCCCCCTCTTCGGGATCCCTCATTAAGCAAGTCCGGGTAATATCTCTTCTTGACGATCTTTTTCTCGATCTTGATCGTGTTTTTTCATCTAACACGCACTACTAGTAATAGTAGTACAACTTTCTGGGTGATCTTGCATGTGATTTTTGTGTGCCAAATGACAGTTCTAAATTCCTCTTTTGACCAAAACATGCGAGAGGTTGACACTGATTTCTTATAGATTACTTTCAACTACTCCCTCTACCCAAATTTCTTGTCTTAGATTTGTCTAGATACGGATGTATCTAATACTAAAATGTGACTTGATACATCCGTATCTAGACAAATCTAAGACAAGAATTTTGGGACGGAGGGAGTACTTTATGAACATCAATGCTACCTTTGAAGAGGGTATATTTGCCTCAGTAACTTGTGTTATGTATATTGCAAATAATCCCTCTGCTCTCATGCCTTTGAAGACATGTTCTAGTGTCTTTGTTCACTCATTTTTGTGCGTATATATAGTCATATATGGAGTATAATATCGAAAATCATCTTATATTTCTGAACGGAGGTACTAGTAAAATATGGTGTCTGTTTGAATTAGAACCAGGTCCGCGGTGGAGATGAAGTTCTCAAAGTCATGCCGTGTGAACTGGAAGACCTGGGGATGAGTTCTACTGCTAAACTATCCAACTATTGTGTCCTTGTCGCCACGTGTCCTGAACTAGTGTTTTCCTGTAGCATTGTTGTCAGGCATGTTCTCGAGGCTGTACTTGACCACAACAATTTCCTGTTTGTGCCTTTGATTACAAAGGGTGTGGTTCTTGTAAAGCTTCCTAACAAATCTGATGTGGCCTGTCTTCATTATCATGTTTATGAGTGGAAAGACCAATCTGTTAGGTTCTCCAAGGTTGACGAGATGGTGATGGTGCATGTACACATCTCTCACGAAGTCCATGGCCTAGTTAGTTATGCGGGGTTCATCCCGTAGGTCGGTGGCAAGAAATAGTCTGCAGAGTTTAATTAGTGCAACTTTGCTTGCCTGTAGTAAGTACTATTGTTCAGTACTTGATTTGTGTTTGTGAACCTGTATTGTTTATTAGTACTGCCGCTTTTGGTGTGTGGTCAGTCCTGGGAACGGTCTTTGTTAATGTGTGTCCACTCAATTCAGTCTGTATATTTTGAAGTATCCAGATCATCTTTTTTTGTGAGGACGGTTTATCAATTATAGTTACACTCCAATATTTGTATGCATTGCAGGGTTTATCGCACCCACCAGGATTTGCAGTCCCATGGATGTTCGGTTCATATGATTTGTCATGACCTTTGGACTGTCCTGCTTCTGGGAGTAGGCGGGGCCCCTGCATGCCACCCGTAGTTGGACGATCAATCTTCTGTTTAGTACTTCAACATAGTGATTTCCTGGTAAGGATTCACTCATATCACATCAAGTAAATCTTATTAATTTACTGTCTAAATCTTATTGATTTAATGTCATGTTTTCTTTCTTTTCCTGCAATTTTACGATGCAGGTTTTGCCATGTGACATTCATCACAGAATAAACTGTTTGGTTTGCTCTACGATGGCTATTTTTGCAGGTTTCACTTCTTATGTCGTGTCAGTAATGAAGGCACTGTCCATCACTTATATTACTGGAAATAATTGGATCAGTCTGTTGTCTGAGTACAAGATGAATCCCTATGATGAACTATAGTTTGGTTTAACAAAAACGCCACAATTAGTCCTTCTTACCTTTAAAAGAAATGAAGAAAAAAACTGGATCACGGTCACGGATCCTAGTCAAGTTAGAAAGCTGATCATAGTAGACCAGACATGATCGCCGCTGTCTCGCATATCGGTACCACCTTCAGCAACGGATCGAGCACCGGTAGTTGCTCTAGCACTGACAGCGGCAGTAGCTCAGTCTGATCCACCTGAGGATTGGGCACCGACCGCGTCAGCGGATCAGGCTGGTCTACCGGAGGATCGGGCATCGACACCAACACCTGCTCTGACACCGGCACCAGCTCTACAAGGAGCACCATCTCCGGCAACAGCAGTGGCTTCGGCACCTGCACCAGCACTTGCACTTGCATCTGCTCCGGCCCGTGCAGCGGCAACCGAACGAGCAGTTGCACCGGGAACAAACTTGGTTGTAGTTCGCACTTTATATATCAAAGTCCTTACAAAAACTGACATGTCCACCTTCTTGGTAAGCATTGGCCGCCCAAGTGCTTCCTTCTTTTTTCTTTCCATGTTGTTTCACATGATTCACTGTGTTGATCTAACTGTTTGGGTATGTCTTTTTGTTTCCAAACAGAGAATTCCTAGAGCAACAAGGGAGTCGCTCAACAATCCGGGCGACCGCGGCCAAGTTTCTCTTACCATGCACAACCTTGGTGTGAATGAACCTGCTCAATATACCGTAATTACAAAGGATGGTCGCATGATGATTGATGCTAAAGGATAGTCAAGGTTCAAATCTAAATCATATCTTGCGGTAGGGGATGATGTCAAAATCAAACTTTCTCGGCAAGGAGAGCTGGTCCAAATCAACTTTGAAATTCTTCAGTAGCAGCAGGCAACTGCCGAACTGATCTATCCTCCGAGAGATTTTGGTGTAATAATCTGGCATGGTGAAACAAGTGTCATATGTGTATAAGTAGTACGATAGTATTATTTATCACATGGTATATCGTTGATAGAATTGCAACTCTCATTGCTGGTTAGGAACTATCGTTCGATTTCATTCCAACAACTGCCGTGCTTTATTCAATTTTGTGTATTCGCCTTGCGATGGCATCTAAAACCAGCGCCGTACCGATCGCTTGCAATATGAAAAGCGCTGAGGTAGAACGCATGGTCCCCCAAACATGCAGGGTGGGCTTGCGGCCCAAAGTCCAGAACCGTGAGCCTGTCTGAGTATTATATTCTCCGCTGAACCCCCATAATGCCCGTGCGTTGCACATAACATCAAGATGCATTTGTATGAGTATTTTATCTTGAGAGAGAAAAGGATGAACGAGGGAAGGCCTTATTTGCAAATGTGGAGAGGTGTGTGGGTACCTTTTTTTGCTAAATTTCCATAGTTTCCTTCCTATCCGTTAGATATAAATCGGACGGCCTATATTGCAGGATGGCATGTACACCATCATCACCAACTTGTCTATACTATGTTAGAAACAACTCTATTTTTTATAATTATATATGTTATATATATTCCCCTTGATTTTTCTTATGTATAAAGTTGTGATATACTGTAAAAGATTTGTATATTTCTTTACAGAGGGAGTATCTCTCTGTCAAAAATATATTTATGTGTAACTAGTTACTCCTGTCTTTCTACTTCCTTTCGCTGATATGTGGGGCATCCGGCAACGGGGTCCACGTGCCATATGCACAAATTAGAGTGCACAACTGCACGGTTGACACACCCCGGTCGTAGCGCCGCATTAATGCCCAATGAGCCGTCAAATCACAAACCCCCTTTCCAGCTTTAGCAGTAAGCTGGACGGACGAAGCGGCAATATTTCACTAGGCCTAAATGACTGAATCCCCTTCTCCCTTGTCTGCTTGTTCATAGAAAACCCCCTCTCGGCGATTGCATAGGGTTTTCTCATGGAGAACTAGGTACGAATTCTTCATCCATCCCTAATAAATCCAAGTCCCTTGGTCGCGGGTAATCCTAGGATGACAGCCGCCACCGTTGATGCATTTTTTTCCTACCGAATCTTATGTGTTTCATTTGCAGTGCCCAAAGTGCAAGGACCCTACTGGTTTCTGTGCCCTCGGTGAGACGCCACACTTGTTCCTTCTCATCCTAACACAGGATTTTAAAATGCGCACTGTATGTTCCTAGAATCCTCTTTTCTATCCAGGAGGGTGGTTTTTTTTGAACATGTTGTCGACTAATTTGGAAATTTGGATTGCTATATTTGGATAAAAGGTACTGCTAGTATGATGGTCAACACTGACGTGAATGAGGAAGTTATTTCTAGATTTGGATAGGGAATACATTGTGTTCTCATATTATTTTTCCTGCAGTGCATTATTTGCTCTGCCAGAACACATGTACTCAAGATGCTCAGCCTTGCCATAACTGAATACACCAGTTTAATGGTCTCAGTGAAGACAATCCATGGATATAAGTTCCGAGTTGGGTTCATGAACCAAGAAGATCGCTGCTTTTTTATGGCCGAACTTGGATAAACTTTCTCAAGTGTTACAGACTGAAAGTTGGCGCACAAATGTTGATGGAAATAGCAGAACCTGGTCTCATCTTCACTGCGATCTTCCACCCCGACGTTGTTCCAATTGTTCATCCATGTTAGTTTTGTATCTGGTTCTTGCTTGTTGCCTCGATTACTTCTTAATCCACCTATTCTATCTAACTAATCAGAATTTAACTTTAGAAGCAACAAATCTCTCACGAAGATGCTACTTCTAACTATTATTTTCTTATAATTGGTGGCACGTGTAGGTTTTTCCAGAGTTAAGCAGGCTGCTCGTTTGTTATTCTGTAATAACTCGGCTGTTATTGATGGCACTGAAGTTGACTGGGACGACATCCACAAGTTCCTACACTTTATTGATCGTCTTGAGGTCCTTGTGGGGCGTTTCAATGGTGGAAGGCCGCATGGGATATGTGTGCCACAGTTGTACTGATTGAACAGGTCCAACTGTGTCGAGAAACTTATGGTATGAGCTGTTTTCTGTTATATATGTTGTTCATAAACTATTGCTTATACATAGTTTTACAGTTGTGATCTTCTTGAAACAGAAACTGCCCAGTTCTGTTGTTACTATACAGATGCCTGACCATGGTAGGGTCAGACTTGCGCTTGGTCACAACATGATGTTTATGTCGACCTACTCCATTCCCCTTGGAGGTGAAAAGATACTTATTCATGGGTGGTCTCAAATAATGAAGGCCCGTCCATCTTGGAGAATAGGACAGAAGATTATGTTCATGCTTTTCCATGGCTCTAAAGCGAATATCCTGTTTATTGACCACATTGCGAGATGAAGCCGCTTTTAGAAGATTGTGGATGCGCGGGTGGTGCCTGGGCCTTCTCCTGGGGCTTGGCGGCCTCACCCTTGGTTAACTGTAGGCAAAGTAGCACTATTCGAGGCGTGCTTTGTACGGTTGAACCTGTATAAGTACTCATACTGCTTTCAGCTATGGTTGTTAAGTGTCCCTGCTGGTTTCAGTTAAGGTTGTTAAGTACTCCTGCTGCTTTTACAGTTTGTCGTGTTTCTTCATTCCTGTCTTCCTCCAGCCGCCAAAACCAAACCAGCGCTGGCGGGGCTGCCTGCTTCCGCCTCCCACGGCTGGCTGTGCCTCAGCGCACACATCGCCGCCCCATCGTCTCCTAAATAGTTAACACCGACGTCCGAGGCCTCGCCGTCGTCCTCCGCGCGCTTTGGTGCGCTCGCCGTGGCGCCGCCCTCTCGTGTTGTCAACATGGTCAAGAAACAACAGGAATCGGCAGAAGTACATGGAGAGGATGATAGTAGGGGCCCACCATGTCAGCGTCTGGAAAAAATAAAATGCTTCCTCCTAGTGTTTTCCTAACATCTGGGACCCACGACATTGTGAGCGTATATAGTCAATAGACAGGAGAACAACACAAGATTGGCTGACACCTTGGACGTAGCTACTCGAGCATTATTTTTTTGTTATTGTTGAGACGAAGTAGGGTTTGAACTGGGCTGTGGCCCGTCTAGCCCAGGCTTATATTTTATGTTCACCATGTGACCAGCCCAGCTATTTTTTCTTTGTGAAAATGTGCCCAGTTTATTTTTTCTGAAGAACACCCAATCCAGGCCTACTTATTTTTCTACGCCCTGATGGGCTGCAACTCTTTCAAGAAGCCTGCAAATCTTGAAAGTAATATGAAATGGGTTGTAAATATAAAAACAGATGACAAATTGGCAGTTACTTTATAATTTCTGAATTTTTCACATTTTCAGATTTCTATTTCACTAGGCATTAACCTAATTTAAATATATCTTCAAAGTACTTTAAATCTGGCTCGACATTTCGGTATTAAAAATAGTTTGGAACCCACAGAAATATGCGAAATTGGCCCTGGCCAACCAAGAAAACGGACTGCAATAAATTGCATAAGAAGTTGCAATGAGCTATATATAAATTATTAAAAAAAGAGGGAATGGTCTGACTTGTGGGCCTATTAAGTTGACGCGTATGCAAGATTTTTTTAATTATTATATATGTCAGCAAACGATTCTAGCAGACGTAACCGGTGGATGTCAATCCAACGGCCGTCGTGTTTCTTCAATCTCTGATCTTCTTGCTCCAGCCGCCAAATCCAGCGCCGGCGGGACCGCCTGCTCCCGCCTCCCATGGCCTGTTGTGCTGCCACGCAGGCCTCACAGCCCCCTACTACTCCTACCGCTGGCCAGGGCATCCCTCTACTCACCCACACCCCCTGTTATTCTGCGGCGACGGCAGCCTCACACCACAGCCGAACCAGTGAACCCCCGTACTCCTCTCCGCGCGGGCTTCCACTGCCGCGTCTTCCCCGGCTCCGTGTCGTCCCCTTCCTAGGCCTCACCGTCGTCCACCGCCCTGGTGCTCTCGGCGCGGCGTGGTCAACGACCGACTTCCATTGGAAGAGTACTGTACGTGGAGAGGCTGATAGCTGGGTCCATGGCAGCCGCAAGGAAGTGCCTCCTTATTACGTGCAAAATAATTATTCCTCCACATGACAGTAGGGACCCACCAGACGGGCCACCGTATTTTGTGAAAAAATGTTTCCCCCTGACTGCTGGGACCCACCGGATGGGCCACCATATTTCGCGAAAAAATGTTCCCCCCGCTGTCAGCTCGGACCCACCGGAAGTGCCTCCTTATTACGCACAAAAAATGAATAGTCCTCCTGCTAGCTGGGACCCACCTTAGTGGGAGGTTGACTTGTGGGTCAACTTAGTAAATATGAATGATTCTAGCTCCAGTGACCGTACGATGTCCATCCAACGGCTGTAGTGCTTCTTCAACCTCTGGTCTTCTTGCTCCAGCCGCCCAAATCAGCGTCGGTCGTGCCGCATGCTCCTGCCTCCCGTGGCCGGCTGTGATGCCGTGGAGGCCTCACCGCCCCCTACTACTTCCACCGCTGGCCAGGCCGTCCCTCTACCCACCCACACCCCTGTTATTCTGCGGTGGCGATAACCTCACACCACAGCTGAACCAGTGAACCCTCATACTCCTCTACGTGTGGGCATCCACTACCGCGTCTTCCCCGGCTCTGCGTCGTCCCCTTCCTTGGTCTCATCATCGTCCACCACCCTAGTGCTCTCGGCGCGGCGTGGTCAACATGGTCAAGAACGACTTCCATCGGACGTGGACTGTATGTGGAGTGGCTGACAGCTGGGTCCACGGCCGCAACAAGGAAGTGCCTCCTTATTACGCAGAAAATAATGATTCCTCCACCTGACAGCAGGGACCCACCGGACGGGCCACCGTATTTCGCGAAAAAACGTTTCCCCATGACTGTTGGGACCTACCAGCTACATCTTTGCACGCAAGGAAGTGCATCCATATTACGGGCAAATAAAATGATTCGCCCCTTGACTACTGGGACCCACCAGCTACATCTTTGCATGCAAGGAAGTGCCTGACAGTTGGGACCCACCTGGTCGAAGCGTATGTAGCGTTGTCATTCTAGTCGCGAACATGTACCTACATACTGGTCAATGTAGAGGCGCGCACGTGTCGTAGTAGAGGCGCGCACGTAGCATATACACATACGTACAACAGCCAGGGTGCAAGAAAGTAAATACGGCCACGTATGTACATACGGGCGGTGTCTCGAACGCCTACTCGCGCATACGTATGGCCAGGGCTCGCGTACATGGCTGGGTCGGAACGGAGAAACAACGTCATCATCGTGTTCTTGGGGAGCCAACCGGCTGGGTCGGAACGGAATGTGTCCTCGTGTTCATCGGGAGGGCTTGGACGGAACAGCCGATGGAAACGAGGGATGGCGTACCACAGAACGGAGGAAACAGCCTTGTGTTCAAGTGACCACGTTCGAAATGGGATCCTGTTTATCGGGAGGGGTCTGGCTTACCGCAAAACGGAGGAAACAGACTTGTGTTGGACCACCTACGGTCGAAACGGGGTCCTGTTGATCGGGAGGGGTGTGGCGTACCGCAAAACGAAGGAAACGGACTTGTGTTGGAGCACTACGGTCGAAACACGGGTCCTGTTCATCGGGAGGGGTGTGGTGTACCGCAAAACGGGACTCCACGGGATACTGTTCATCTCTACCGTCGACCTCCTCCAGCCTCCACGGGTCTACTGTTCATCCACCATCGACCTCCTCCAGCCTCCACCTGCGACTGTTCATCCACGGGCTCTATTCATCCAGCCTCCACCGTGCGGTACTCCACCGGCTACTGTTCAACCAGCCCTCTCCACGGGCTACTATTCATCCAGCCCTCCACGGGCTACTGTTCATCCAGCCCTCCACCGGCTACTGTTCAACCAGCCCTCCACGGGGTCGTCCTGTTCATCGAGCCCTCCACGGGGTCCAGTTCATCCAGCCCCAACCGGCTCGATCGATCGGGGTCATGTTCATCGAGAGGCAACCACGAGGTCTTGTTCATCCACCCCCGTCAGGAACTGTTCATCCAAACCCCCCAGCAACGCTCACTGTTCATCCAAACCCCCAGCTGCAACGCTCACTGTTCATCCAAACCCCCCAGCAACACTCACTATTCATCCAGAGGCAGCATCGATCGACTTCAGTTAGCAGCAGTAGCGAAGGAATCGCTCGATCGCTCGGGTTCAGTAACGCGTAGCCTGCAGTGCAATCGCTTGGGTTCAGTTAGGCGACGCCTCTCTCGGGTTCATTTAGAGCCCAACGCCTCGCACCCACGCGCGTAAGGTACGAGAGAAACGCGCATCGCTCGGCCCCAACCACCCACCGTAAACCAGGAACTCCCCGATATTTTCCTCGCCCTCGCTTCTACCACGGTTTTTTCCGTCATGGACGGCCCAAAGAATGTCATGCAGCTGCGTCTCCAGCCCGCCCAAGATGAAAATCCCTTTTTCTGTCATGATTTTTTGTCATAGAAGTAGGAGCCCACCACATCTATGATGATACCGGGTTTTGTCACAATTATCGTCATAGAAGTGTCATAAGTATGACAGAAAAAAATTCGTACGGCCCAAAATGTCACGGATGTGTCTTTTTTTGTGGTGAAAGAAGTTTTAAGGTAAACCTAAGCATAGCATGAAACATATGGATCCAAATCAGCCCCTTATAAAGCAACGCATAAACTAGGGTTTAAGCTTCTGTCACTCTAGCAACCCATCATCTACTTATTACTTCCCAATGCCTTCCTCTAGGCCCAAACAATGGTGAAGTGTCATGTAGTCGACGTTCACATAACACCACTAGAGGAGAGACAGCATACATATCATCAAAATATCGAACGAATAACAAATTCACATGACTACTTATAGCAAGGCTTCTCCCATGTCCTCAGGAACAAACGTAACTACTCACAAATCATATTCCTGTTCATAATCAGAGGGGTATTAATATGCATAAAGGATCTGAACAGATGATCTTCCACCGAATAAACCAACTAGCATCAACTACAAGGAGTAATCAACACTACTAGCAACACATAGGTACCAATCTAAGGTTTTGGGACAAAGATTGAATACAAGAGATGAACTAGGGTTTGAGAGGAGATGGTGCTGGTGAAGATGTTGATGGAGATTGACCCCCTCCGATGAGAGGATCGTTGGTGATGACGATGGTGATGATTTCTCCCTCCCGGAGGGATGTTTCCCCGGCAGAACAGCTCCGCCGGAGCCCTAGATTGGTTCCGCCAAGGTTCCGCCTCGTGGCGGTGGTGTTTCGTCCCGAAAGCTTGCTTATGATTTTTTTCAGGGTAAAAGACTTCATATAGTATAAGATGGCCACTGGAGGACTGCCAGGGGGCCCACGAGGCAGTGGGTGCGCCCAGGGGGGTAGGGCGCGCCCCACCATCATGGCCAGGGTGTGGGTCCCCCTCTGGTACTTTCTTCACTCAATATTTTTTATTAATTCCAAAAATAACTTTCATGGAGTTTCAGGACTTTTGGAGTTGTGCAGAATAGGTCTCTCATATTTGCTCCTTTTCCAGCCCAGAATTCCAGCTGCCGGCATTCTCCCTCTTCAAGCAAACCTTGTAAAATAAGAGAGAATGGGCATAAGTATTGTCACATAACGTGTAATAAAAGCCAATAATGCAATAAATATTGATATAAAAGCATGATGCAAAATGGATGTATCAGTCGCCGAATAGCTGACCAGCTCTCGCCGCATCATGACAGTCAGTTTTCATCTTTCTCTACCGAGGTGTTTAGCTGGCTAACCAGAAACACAATCGCAGTAGTTCTCCCTTTACTTCTTTATTCGAACAATCAAAATGTAGGGTAGTAAGCACAGGAGCCGGGCAACCCACCTATTGACCCAAGACATGATTCGGAGCCGATGCATATAACGCTAGATTCGGGACGCCGAACTATACTGTGAAAGTGTTCGGACTTATGGTAGATTTTAAGAAATGTACGCGGCTGAATGGAGCCCCTAGCGATGTAGGTATTGCCGAGGTGTACATGACAATCAGATGAAAAAGAAGAAAGAATACAAAATAGGGAATAAGCCAGTATCGAATAGTTTGGGCTAAAAACTGTTTCCATTATGATCTGATTGATACGTCAAAACATATTTGTACAAATAATGCTATAAGCATCGAGGCTATTTTACATGCCGAGCGAAAGGAAAAGCTGTGTACAGGTATTAGAAAAGGGGAGGAGGTGATCTTGACAGATCCTTTGAGTACTCTGGCATACATCTGCGCTGCTTTTTGCCTTGGTGTGTGATCCTTTGAGAGGATTAATGAATAAGTTTTTATAAGGGGATGGAGAAAGGGCCCTTGACACCATAAAAAGGATGATGTGGGTTGTAAAGAACCTGAAAAGAAAAATGAATTTAAGAAAAATATAGATGAGGGTCCAGATACAGTTGAGCCATATTTTGGACTTTATCCTAGATATGCCTCCATCGTCGCCCATGGTATTTTTAGTGCGTAGTTATGAGCACGCGGTACATACACCGCTGCTTGGTTGGGGTGAAGGCAGAGGCCGGATTTCTAATCAAGCTCCTGAAGGGCTAGGCTATCATTATGCGGGGTAGTCCGGACTCGTTTGACAGGGTCCGGTGGCTTGATTGTCGATGTGGAGTTCGGTTTGATAGGGCCAATCTGCACTTTTGCTGCGAGGGCTGTGGTGTGTCCCTCAGTACGAAGGGAGCGATCTGTGTTTCCATGAACTGTTATAACACCGCATGGTCCTGGCATTTTGAGTTTTAGATAAGCATAGTGCAGGACCGCATCGAAGCGGGCAGACGCAGTTCATCCGAGCAGTGCGTGATACCCCTGCAGAAAAAGGGACGATGTCGAAGATTAAGTCTTCACTTCGGAAGTTGTCCAGCGAACCGAATGCGACCTCCAATGTGATTGAGCCCGTGTAGCAGGCCTCTACACCAGGTATTACTCCTTTAAAGGTAGTTTTGGTGGGTTTGATTCTTGACGAGTCAATACCCATTTTCCGGAATGTGTCCTGATAGAGTAGGTTAAGACTGATGTTGCCATCCATGAGGACTCTTGTGAGGTGGAATCCATCGATAATTGGGTCGAGGACCAATGCAGCTAAACCTCCATGCCGGATACTTTCTTGAAACCTAGCAAACTTCATTCTCAGTCATCAAACAATTGCAATTCATCTTATTTTCAGGAAGATTCTATGTCAGTGCTTTGATTTAGCAAACTCTACATACTCAACTATCATATAGTCTTCTACAATTGCTAACACTCACACAATACTTATGGTTATGGAGTTTTAATCGGACACTGAGAAAGATAGGGGCTTATAATTTTGCCTCCCAAAGTATTCACCTTTGGGTGATGTCAACAATAATAGCTCATGCTAACTTACATCCAATTGGATATATATATATATATATATATATATATATATATCAGGATCTTTCCAACACGAGGTGCTTGCCAAAGGATAAAATGAAAAAGGGAAAGGTGAAGATCACCTTGACTCTTGCATAAAGTAAAAGACATAAGGTAAAATATAGGCCCTTCGCAGAGGAAAGAAGAGGTTGTCATGTGCTTTTAGGGTTGGATGAACAAAATCTTAATGCAAAAGAATGTCACTTTATATTGCCACTTGTGATATGAACCTTTATTATGCAGTCCGTCGCTTTTATTACTTCCATATCACACGATCTTATAAAGCTTATTTTCTCCGCACTAATAAGTCATACATATTTAGAGATCAATTTTTTATTGCTTGCAACATGACAACTTACTTGAAGGATCTTACTCAATCCATAGGTAGGTATGGTGGACTCTCATGGCAAAAACTGGGTTTAAGGATATTTGGAAGCACAAGTAGTATCTCTACTTGCTGCAAGGAATTTTGGCTAGCATGAGGGGGAAAGGCAAGCTCAACATGTTTGAATGATCCATGACAATATACTTTAACTGAGATGTGAGAAAACATAACCCATTACGTTGTGTTCCTTGTCCAACATCAACTCTTTAGCATGTCATACTTAATGAGTGCTCACAATTAGAAAAGATGTCCAAGATAGTATATTTATATGTGAAATCTCTCTTCCTTCAATATTCTTTCATGAATTGTTCAAATGACCAATACAATGCATGCTAACCTTCAATAAAATTACAACCTCTACTTCTTAGATGTGAAGTCATTACTCCCCATGGGATAAGCAAATTAAACATATATAATTTCAGATTTATGACATTCAACTCATTCAACCACTTACTCATAGGATATAAGTGAAGCACACGAGTAAATGATAAACTACTCCAACAAGATATAAGTGAAGATCAATGAGTAGATAAATAATTATGTAACTATGTGAAGACTCTCTCTCATTAAAGAAATTAATATCTTGGTATTGTATTCAAACAGCAAGCAAACAAAATAAAATGACATTGCAAGGATAGCACAACTCATGTGAAGAAGCAAAAACTTAGGTTCAACTGATACTAACTGGTAGTTATTGAAGAAGAAAGGTGGGATGCCTAACGGGGCATCCCCAAGCTTAGATGCTTGAGACTTCTTGAAATATTATCTTGGGGTGCCTTGGGCATCCCCAAGCTTGAGCTTTTGTGTCTCCTTATGTAACGCCCCGGATCCGATGCGCCAGGTGTCTGCCAGTTATTCGCCGTCGTTGCCATGTCATCTGCTTGCGTGTTGCATTTTATCATGTCATCATTTGCATTGTGTCATCATGTGCATTGCATTGCATCGCATACGTGTTCATCTCATGCATCCGAGCCTTTTCCCCTTTGTCCGTTTTGTAATCCGGCACTCCTATGTCATCCGACGTCCCCTTCTTGACGCTTTTCATGTGCGGGTGTTAAACGGTCTCGGAATGGAACGAGGTTTGTCAAGCCGCCTTGGTATAGCACCGGTAGACCGCCTGTCAAGTTTCGTGTCATTTGGAGGTCGTTTGATACTCCAATGGTTAACCGGGTAACCGTAAGGCCTCTTTTGTGTGCAGCCCAACACCCCTTCTAAAGTGGCCCAAAACCCATCTAACTCCCCTCCATGCTCTTGGTCGTTCGATCACGATCGCGTGGCCGAAAACCGCTCCTCATTTGGACTCTCCTAGCTCCCTCTACCTATAAATATGTGGCCTCCCCCGAAAATCCCGCAGATCAAACCCTAGCCCCGCTCCACTCGCGCGCCGGACATGTCCAACTCCGGCCGGACACGTCCGGTTTCCACCTCACTCCGGCGAATCGGAGGCCGCCACCTCAACTCCGCTGCGGCCTCCAGCCAACCCGTCGCCGCCACGTCAGCCCGCGCCCTCCCTCTCTCTTCCCCCGCGCCCGCCGCGGCCCGCTGGGCCCGCGCCCGGCCCTCTCCGGCCCGGCTGCACTGTCGCCCGGACCTTGCCGGCGCCGCCACCCACGGTCCAG
>NC_041385.1:505902090-505955701 GCF_002162155.2 Triticum dicoccoides | reverse complement strand
GCCGGCCTCGCCCCGCGGCCACGCCGGAGCCGGCCGCTGCCCCTCGCCGGCAAGCCGCCCCGTGCACTCACCTCCGGCGCGGGCTCGCCTCCCCTCCCCCGCGCCCCCTCGCCGTCCCGCGCCGGGTCCGACGAGATCCGGCCGGAGGCATCTCCCCGGCCCCGGATCTACCTCCCCGACGTCTTCCCCGTCCTCTCCGGCGGAACTCCGGCGAGCATCTCCGATGTGCCTCGATTTCCGTGCAAGGTTGACTTTCCCCCTCCGAAATCCCACTAAGTCCCGAAGTTATCTTGGATAATCATGCCATGTTCATCGCATTGTATCTCTACATCCGTAGCTCTGTTTCGTGCGTGTAATATGTCAAATTGTTCGCCTCGACGGGTACTTCACTTCATTCCATTGCATCATTTTCATTTGATCTCATATTGATGCCCGAAATGCTGTTGGAAGAGTGCATGTTGATGTTAATCTGCTGAAACTGTTATAACTTGCTCATTTGTCATTTTTGCCATGATTGATGTGTGCATCCTATGAGGTTGATGTCTTCATGTGTTTTGATCTATGCCATGCCATCTTTCCAGGGGTTTATGCCATGTATTTTTGTGATCAATGTGGTGACTAGCACAAGCATGCAAACTAGGCTTCGTGATATTGCTGATTTTAGTCCCTGTTCTGCTGTTATTTTGATGCCATGTAAACTTGATGCTATAGAGAGATCCATGCATATTTTGAGATACTTCAGTAAGGGTGTTTTTAACATATGGTTATTGTTTATCCATTCATGCCCTTTTTTGCAATTATGGAGTAGTCTAGCATGTCATTTTGGTGCTCTACTTTTGCTTCAAAATGTTTCCTGGCAGATTGTTTACTTGTTATTCAATTTAGCCAAGGTTGCTATAGTTGATCCTTGCATGCTATGGACTTGTTCTTGCCTTGGTTTGTTTCACAAACATGCCTTCTTGATGATGCTATGCTTATATTGTCATGCAATGACTTGTGGTGAGTGATTCAAGCTTGTTAAGTAGTGTACTTGCTGTTACTGTTTTGTTATGCTGAATCTGTTATTTCGTGATGCTATATAAACATGTTGCTACTAATCATTATATGCATAATCTGGAGATGCTCTATAAACATGTTTTGATCTACATGCCATGCTCTATCCATACATGTCCCTGGTTGCATTTATAGCTTGCTGTAGGTTGTTCATATCTTGCTCCAAAGTTGCTTGATAATGTTGCTATCAGCCTGTTAACATTAAGTTCACTTGTTCCCATGTGTTTTGCTAGTGTTCCATGCACCCTATGACCTTGCACTTGCCATTCTTAGCTTCACAAACATGCATTCTTGCTGTTGGTTGCCTTGCCATTCCATGTATTGCTCTGTGGTGAGTGGTTCAAGCTCACCAACATGCCTACTTATTGTTGTTCCTGCCATGTATGAATCTGTAATATAACTTGCCATGTTTACATGGGTGCCATCATATTTTCTGATCCTTTTTGGCTCATGGTCAGTAAGGGACTGTTGTTCTATGCATTTTGTAGTATCATGCCATGCCTTTGTTTTCCATGATATGTTCCTGTAACATGTTGTTTGATAGCTCTAAACATTGCAACCTGATGTTATTTCCTGATAAGTCTGAAACTGTTATTATTTGCAATCTTACCATGTCCTTTTGAGCATGTTCTAGTTGTTTCTGGAGATAGCTCAGTGTTCATGTTTTGTTATGCTTTACTTGTACTTCATGCCCATGCCTTTTGTTATTATGTTGGGGTGATGTAGCATGTTGTTTTTATGCTTGTAAGATGCCTAGTTGCTGTTATGGACAGATTGTTGCTATGACTTGTATAGAGTGTATGTGTTGCACCGTTGCTCCGTTTTGAGTGTGCTCTATATGAAACTTGCTTGATTTTGCATGTAGTTCCATATTACCATGTTGCATCCTTGTTTTGGTGTGTTTGCTTGATGTTTGGGTGCATTTTGCATCAATGCCATGTTCAACTTGTTTTGCTCATATCTTCTAGGCCGTAGCTCCGAATCTAATGAACTTTATATGTAACTTGACTAGAATTTCGTGTAGATCATCTTGGTGATCTTTAACTTGCTGTTTAACAACTTGAACATAAGGTTTATTCAGATCTGGACCAATTTCGAAATTTGCATACGAGGACTTACCGGAATTGTTATATGTTGTTCCCGGCCTCATTTAAACTTGCCTTGATGTGTTGTTCTTGTTTGCATCATCTCTTGCCATGAGTAGCTTCATGTAGCCTTGTCATGCATCATGCTTGTTGTGCATCATGCCTTGTCTATGTGTGCTGTGTTTACCATGTTGTGTGCTTCTTCTCGATAGTTCCCGTTTCGTTGCGATCGTGAGGATGCGTTCGTCTACGTGTGGTTCGTCTTCGTGGCTTCATCCTCTTCATGGACTCGTTCTTCTTCCTTGCGGGATTTCAAGCAAGATGACCGCTACCCTGGATCTCACTACTATCATTGCTATGCTAGTTGCTTCGTTCTATCGCTATGCTGCGCTACCTTTTACCTGTTTATCAAGCCATCCCATATTGCCATGAACCTCTAACCTTTGACACCTTTCCTATGCAAACCGTTGTTTGGCTATGTTACCGCTTTTGCTCAGCCCCTCTTATAGCGTTGCTAGTTGCAGGTGAAGTTGAAGATTTCTCCATGGTGGACAGGGTTTTTGGTTGGGATATCACAATATCTCTTATATTATTAATGCAGCTATATACTTGGTAAAGGGTGGAAGGCTCGGCCTTATGCCTGGTGTTTTGTTCCACTCTTGCCGCCCTAGTTTCCATCATACCGGTGTTATGTTCCCGGATTTTGCGTTCCTTACGCGGTCGGGTGATTTATGGGACCCCCCTGACAGTTTGCTTTGAATAAAACTTGTCCAGCAAGGCCCAACCTTGGTTTTACCATTTGCCTCACCACCACCTATACCTTTCCCTTGGGTCGGCCAACCCGAGGGTCATCTTTATTTTAGCCCCCCCCGGGCCAATGCTTGTCTAAGTGTTGGTCCAAACCGAGCGATGTCCGGCGCCCCCTAGGCAACCAGGGTCTATGCCAACCCGACGTCTGGCTCATCCGGTGTGCCCTGAGAACGAGATATGTGCAGCTCCTATCGGGATTTGTCGGCACAACGGGGGGTCTTGCTGGTCTTGTTTTACCATTGTTGAAATGTCTTGTAAACCGGGATTCCGAGACTGATCGGGTCTTCCTGGGAGAAGGTCTATTCCTTCGTTGATCGCGAGAGCTTGTCATGGGCTAAGTTGGGACACCCCTTTAGGGTATTATCTTTCGAAAGCCATGCCCACGGTTATGTGGCAGATGGGAATTTGTTAATGTCCGGTTGTAGATAACTTGACACCAGATCCGAATTAAAACGCATCAACCGCGTGTGTAGCCGTGATGGTCTCTTCTCGGCGGAGTCCGGGAAGTGAACACGGTTTTGGGTTATGTATGACGTAAGTAGGAGTTCAGGATCACCTCGTGATCATTTCTAGTTGACGACCGTTCCTTTGCTCCTCTTCTCGCTCTCATTTGCGTATGTTAGCCACCATATCATGCTTAGCCGCTGCTGCAACCTCACCACTTTACCCCTTCCTTTCCCATTAAGCTTTGCTAGTCTTGATACCCATGGTAATGGGATTGCTGAGTCCTCGTGGCTCACAGATTACTACAACAACAGTTGCAGGTACAGGTTATGCGATGATCGTGACGCGAGCGCGATGTTTGCTTGTTTGGAGTTATTCTTCTGCTTCTTCTTCGATCAGGGGATAGGTTCCAGGTCGGCAGCCTGGGCTAGCAGGGTGGATATTGTTTGAGTTTCTGTTTGTGGTTCATCCGTAGTCGGATGTGGATCTCTTGTAAGATGATGTTGTATTCGTGTGGCATTGTATGCCTTATGTATGTATCCCCATCTATTTATGTAATGTTGATGTAATGATATCCACCTTGCAAAAGCGTTCCAATATGCGGGTCTATCCTTGGTGGGACCTTCGAGTTCCTTTTGGATAGGGTCGCATATTGGGCGTGACACCTTAATTCCTTTTATATCTCGGTTTCCTAAATCTCAAAAACTTCATCCACAACCATACTCAACAAGAACTCGTGAGATAAGTTAGTATTAACCAATGCAAAAACCTTATCGTTTTCTACTGTAACAAATCACAAAAATTATTATTCAATATTGCATACTAAATGCCTTTGCATATTTAATACTCCTATCCTCAAATAGAATCATTAAACAAACAAACATATGCAAACAATGCAACCATAACAGCAATCTGCCAAAACAGTACAGTCTGTAAAGAATGCAAGATTAATCATACTTCCCTAACTCCAAAAATTTGAGAAAAATACCATGATGTATAAGATTTATCAGAGCTTAATATGAAAAAAGTTTCAACATTAAATCATTCTCTGACTTTTCTAGGGAATTTTTGCAACAGCGGTAAACTTTCTGTTTTCAAACAGCAACATGTATACTAGCAAAATAAGCATGGTAAAGGCTATGCTTGACATTTTTATTGAAACTAAAGATGAAAAACACTATTCTAAATAAATGCAAGAAAGTACTAACAAAATAAAATGATGCTCCAAGCAAAACACACATCATGTGGTGAATAAAAATATAGCTCCAAGTAAAGTTACCGATGAACGAAGACGAAAGAGGGGATGCCTTCTGGGGCATCCCCAAGCTTAGGCTCTTGGTTGTCCTTGAATATTGCCTTGGGGTGCCTTGGGAATCCCCAAGCTTAGGTTCTTGCCACTCCTTATTCCATAGTCCATCGAATCTTTACCCAAAACTTGAAAACTTGACAACACAAAACTCAACAGAAAACTCGTAAGCTCTGTTAGTATAAGAAAATAAAATCACCACTTAGGTACTGTTGTGAACTCATTCTAAATTCATATTGGTGTAATATATATTGTATTCCAACTTCTGTATGGTTCATACCACTCTGATACTACTCATATATTCATCAAAATAAGCAAACAACACATAGAAAACAGAATCTGTCAAAAACAAAACAGTCTGTAGTAATCTGTATCAAACGTATACTTCTGGAACTCCAAAAATCCTACCAAATTAGTAACTCCTAAGAAATTTCGGTGCAAATCCAGAGAAAAAGGAATCAGATCATAAGCACGTTTCTGTGAATTAAAAAAACTAATTTGCTGGGTGCAAAAGTTTTTGATTTTCAGCAGGATCAACACAACTATCATCGTAGGCTATCCCAAAGGTCTTACTTGGCACTTTATTGAAATAAAAGCTATAACATGATTAATACAGTAGCATAATCATGTGAACACACAAAAACAGTAAGGATAAATATTGGGTTGTCTCCCAACAAGCGATTTTCTTTAACGCCTTTCTAGCTAGGCATGATGATGACAATGATGCTCACATAAAAGATAAGAATTGAAACATAATGGGAGCATCATGAAGCATATTACTAGCACACTTAAGCCTAACCCACTTCCTATGCATAGGGATTTTGTGAGCAAACAACTTATGGGAACAATAATCAACTAGCATAGGAAGGCAAAACAAGCATAACTTCAAAATTTTAACCACATAGAGAGGAAACTTGATATTATTGCAATTCCTACAAGCATATGGTCCTCCCTCATAATAATTTTCAGTAGCATCATGAATGAATTCAACAATATAACCAGCACCTAAAGCATTCTTTTCATAATCTACAAGCATAAAAAATTTACTACTCTCCACATAAGCAAATTTCTTCTCATGAATAGTAGTGGGAGCAAACTCAACAAAATAATTATCATGTGAGGCATAATCAAATTGAAAACTAAGATCACGATGACAAGTTTCATGGTTATCATTATTCCTAATAGCATAAAAGTCATCACAATAATCATCATATATAGTAACTTTGTTCTCATAATCAATTGGAACCTCTTCCAAAATAGTGGAATCATCACTAAATAAAGTTGACACTTTTCCAAATCCACTTTCATAAATATTATAAGATTCAACATCCTCCAAAATAGTGGGATCATTACTTCCTAAAGTTGACACTCTTCCAAACCCACTTTCATCTATATAATCATCATAGGTAAGAGGCATGCTATCATCATAACAAATATTCTCTTCAAAACTTGGGGGACTAAACATATCATCTTCATCAAACATAGCATCCCTAAGCTTGTGGCTTTGCCTATCATTAGCATCATGGATATTCAAGGAATTCATACTAATAACATTGCAATCATCCTCATCATACAAAGATTTAGTGCCAAGCATTTTAATGCATTCTTCTTCTAGCAATTGAGCACAACTTTCCTTTCCATCATTCTCACGAAAGATATTAAAAAGATGAAGCGTATGAGACAAACTCAATTCCATTTTTTTGTAGTTTTCTTTTATAGACTAAACTAGTGATAAAACAAGAAACAAAAAGATTCTATTGCAAGATCTAAAGATATACCTTCAAGCACTCACCTCCCCGGTAATGGCGCCAGAAAAGAGCTTGATGTCTACTACACAACCTTCTTCTTGTGGACGTTGTTGGACCTCCAAGTGCAGAGGTTTGTAGGACAGTAGCAAATTTCCCTCAAGTGGATGACCTAAGGTTTATCAATCCGTGGGAGGCGTAGGATGAAGATGGTCTCTCTCAAACAACCCTGCAACCAAATAACAAAGAGTCTCTTGTGTCCCCAACACACCCAATACAATGGTAAATTGTATAGGTGCACTAGTTCGGCAAAGAGATGGTGATACAAGTGCAATACGGATGGTAGATATAGGTTTTTGTAATCTGAAAAATTTAAAAACAGCAAGGTACCTAATGATAAAAGTGAGCACAAATGGTATTGCAATGGTAGTAAACAAGGCCTAAGGTTCATACTTTCACTAGTGCAAGTTCTCTCAACAATAATAACATAATTGGATCATATAACTATCCCTCAACATGCAAAAAAGAGTCACTCCAAAGCCACTAATAGCGGATAACAAACGAAGAGATTATGGTAGGGTACGAAACCACCTCAAAGTTATCCTTTCTGTTCGATCTATTCAAGAGTCCGTAGTAAAATAACATGAAGCTATTCTTTCTGTTCGATCTATCATAGAGTTCATACTAGAATAACACCTTAAGACACAAATCAACCAAAACCATAATGTCACCTAGATACTCCATTGTCACCTCAAGTATCAGTGGGCATGATTATATGATATGCATCACACAATCTCATATTCATCTATTCAACAAACACAAAGTACTTCAAAGAGTGCCCCAAAGTTTCTACCGGAGAGTCAAGACGAAAACATGTGCCAACCCCTATGCATAGGTTCATGGGCGGAACCCGCAAGTTGATCACCAAAACATACATCAAGTGGATCACGTGAATATCCCATTGTCACCACAGATAAGCACGGCAAGACATACATCAAGTGTTCTCAAATCATTAAAGACTCAATCCGATAAGATAACTTCAAGAGGAAAACTCAATTCATCACAAGAGAGTAGAGGGGGAGAAACATCATAAGATCCAACTATAATAGCAAAGCTCGCGATACATCAAGATCGTGCCATAGAGAGAACACGAGAGAGAGAGAGAGAGGTCAAACACATAGCTACTGGTACATACCCTCAGCCCCGAGGGTGAACTACTCCCTCCTCGTCATGGAGAGCGCCGGGATGATGAAGATGGCCACCGGTGAGGAATGCCCCCTCCGGAGGGTGCCGGAACGGGCTCCCGAGAGGTTTTTGGTGGCTATAGAGGCTTGCGGCGGCGCGAAAGAAGTCAGTCGGGGGAGCCTCGAGGGGCCCACGAGATAGGGGGCGCGCCCAGTAGGGGGCCACCCTCGTGGCCACCTCGAAGCTTCCTTGACTTCAACTCCAATCTCGTGGATTGCTTCCGTTCCAAAAATAATGCTCCCGAAGGTTTCATTCCGTTTGGACTCCGTTTGATATTCCTTTTGTTTGAAACACTGAAATAGGCAAGAAATTAGCAATATGGGCTGGGCCTCTGGTTAATAGGTTAGTCCCAAAAAAATATAAAAGTGTATAATAAAGCCGTAAACATTCAAAACAGATTATAAAATAGCATGAATGCTTTATAAATTATAGATACGTTGGAGACGTATCAGAGATCCAATCTCGGAGGGGCTCCTGCCCCTCCACCGCCATGGAGGCCATGGACCAGAGGGGGAACTCTCCTCCCATCTAGGGGGGAGGTCAAGGAAGAAGAAGAAGGAGGGGGTTCTCTCCCCCTCTCTCTCGGTGGCGCCGGAGTGCCGCGGGGCTAGGATCGTGATGGCGATCTACATCAACAACCTTGCCACCATTATCACGAACTTTCTCCCCCTCTATGCAGCGGTGTAACACTCCTTCTCCCCGCTGTAATATATACTTAAACATGGTGCTCAACTCCATATATCATTTCCCAATGATCTATGGTTATCCTATGATGTTTGAGTAGATCCGTTTTGTCCTATGGGTTAATCCTGATCTTGGTTGGTATGATTGTAGATTTTATTTTGGTGTTGTCCTATGGTGCCCTCCGTTCTCGCGCAAATGTGAGGGGCCCCCGCTGTCATATGGGAGTAAAGAGGACTTGATACTTAAAGCTATAATTGGGTTTCACGACCTTAATCATCTTTAGTAGTTGCGGATGCTTGCTAGAGTTCCAATCATAAGTGCATATGATCCAAGTAGAGAAAGTATGTTAGCTCATGCCTCTCCCTCATATAAAATTACAAGAATGATTACCGATACTTGTTATCGATTGCCTAGGGATAAATGACTTTCTTGTTGACAAAAGCTATCCACTTTTATTACCTTGCAATTTATCCATAGTTTTATTCTCGCAAAGTAATCGTAGTTTTATTCTTGCAAAATAGTTTCATACTTGTTTTTTGGTAAAGCAAACGTCAAGTGTGCATAGAGTTGTATCGGTGGTCGATAGAACTTGAGGGAACATTTGTTCTGCCTTTAGATCCTCGTTGGGTTTGACACTCTTATTTATTGAAGAAGGCTACAAACGATCCCCCTATACTTATGGGTTATCAAGACCTTTTTCTGGCGCCGTTGTCGGGGAGCAATAGCATGGGGTGAATATTCTCGTGTGTGATTGTTTGCTTTATCACGAAGTAGTTTTTATTTCCTGTCCTAAGTTGTTCTCTATCTTTAGTTATGGATATGGAACATGAAACACCAAAAAAATTAGTTGTACTTGCTACTCATGGAGATGGGGAACCTCCTAAAACCCTCGATGCTCGTTATGTGAAAAATATTATGTACTACTTTGATAATCCAGAGAAAACCCCATTCAACTTGATAATGGGAGTAACATTGGATCAACATGAATACTTTAGGGATTATCGCTTGACTCATAAAGGGAAATTGTTATGGGATCAAATTTATATGTTGCATTGGTACGCTAGGCAATTATGCTTGAGATATGATTTTACTTGTTGCTCTAGGATGGAACGAATAGGAGAATTCGTTGCTTTTAAGGGTGCTTATGAAATTGAATCTCTGTTTGAAAAGTTTGAAGATTTTGATGATTCAGTTTATAGACCTAAATTTTTTGCTATCCTTAAATATTGATATGATAATTATAAATACAATTCCGATATTGACGCATTTATTGAGAAAGTCTCCACTGTCCAAGAAAAGAGTAATATTTTGCAGGAGTCTATGGAAGAAGGAATTGATGAAACTGTGAGCCCATTGGATGAAAAAGATGATGAGGAGAGCGAAGAACAAAAGGAGGAAGAGCGGATAGCTACCCGTGCCCACCTTTTAATGAGAGTAACTCTTTAACTCATACATTGTTTAAAGTCCTTTCGTTCTTACCGAAGGATGAATGTTATGATAATTGTTATGATCCCATTGATTCTTTTGAAATATCCCTTTTTGATGATGCTTGCTATGCTTGTGGCCAAGATGCCAATATGAATTATGTCTATGGAGATGAACTTTCTATAGTTCCTTATTTTAAGAATGAAATTGTTGCTATTGCACCCAAACATGATAGTCCTCTTATCTTTTTGAATTCTCCCAACTACACTATATCGGAGAAGTTTGCTCTTATTAAGGATTATATTGATGGGTTGCCTTTTACTGTTGCACATGCTGATTTTGATGAATATAATATGCATGTCCTTGCTTCTCTACTTGCAATTATTATGAGAGAGGAACTACATCTCCACCTCTCTATGTTTCCAACACGAAAAAGTTAAAAGAAACTACTTATGCTATGTATTGGCCTTTACTTGATGTGCATGAATTGTTCTTGTATGACATGTCCATGCATATGAAGAGAGTTAGACTTCGTCATTGCGTGATATATGTTGCTTTGTGCTCACTACTAAATGCCAAATCATTGTTAATTAAAATTGGCTTTGATATACCTTGGGATCCGGGTGGATTCATTACTTGAGCACTTTATGCCTAGCTTAATGGCTTTAAAGAAAGCACTGCCAGGGAGACAACCCAGAAGTTTTAGAGAGTCATTTATTTCTATTGAGTGCTTCAATAAAGTTTAAAAACAAAAAAATATAGAGGGGAACTTAAAAATTTTTCAAAAAAGAGAAGTGATTGAAAGGTGATGCATTGGGGAAGTGAGGGTCGACCTTGAACACTTGTGTTCATGCTCATGGAAACAATGTAGAATTTTTCATGAAGATTCTCATAAAAATAAGTATCCCCTTGTACAAATCCATTGTATTATAAAAATAATGTGCCAAGGTTTGCCTTTAGGATGATTAGATTGCTTGTTGGTTTGTGCGGGGCAGAAACAGAAACTTTGGCTGTAGCGCGTGCATTTTCATTTTTTACTGGAATGTCAAACATTTCTGAAACTTTCTGCACAGTCTTTCTATACAAAAATTTTAATTCGTCCTAATTTTTCAGAACTTTTAGATTCATAGAAGTACGATGGATGTTCAAATCTTTACAGACTGTCCTGTTTTCACAGATTGTTGTTATAGCTTCATTATTTGGGTATGTTTGAATTCTTGTTAAAGCCTCCTTAACTTGGGGCCATAGAATTGTGATAGTATACAGTGGGTAATGTTTGTTTATAATTATACAATAATTTTATAGCAGTACATGATGGGATTTCATTGCCATATTCACTAACCCCGCCACTGAAAGTTTGGTTAAGTTTTGTGTGGATGAAGTGTTCAAAGATCGAGGAGGTCTCGATGTGAGGAGAAGGAGGAGAGGCAAGAGCTCAAGCTTGGGGATTCCCAAGGCACCCCAAGTAAATATTCAAGGAGACTCATGCGTCTAAGCTTGGGGATGCCCCGGAAGGCATCCCATCTTTCTTCAATAAGTATCGGTATGTTTTCGGATTCGTTTCGTTCATGTGATATGTGCAAATCTTGGAGCGTCTTTTGTATTTATTTTTCACTTTTCTTTGTTGCACCATGCTGGTATGAGATAGTACATGGTTGATTTATAGAATGATCATTGCACTTCACTTATATCTTTTGAGTATGGCTTTATAGAATGCTTCATGTGCTTCACTTATATCATTTGAAGTTTGGATTGCCTGTTTCTCTTCACATAGAAAACCAATGTTTGTAGAATGCTCTTTTGCTTCACTTATATTTGTTAGAGTGCGATCTTTTGTAGAAAGAATTGAACTCTCATGCTTCACGTATATCTATTTAGAGATTCAACAGGAATTGGTCAATTGCATGGTTAGTCATAAAATCCTACATACAACTTGCGGATCACTGAATATGATATGTTTGATTCCTTGCAATAGTTTTGCGATATAGAGATGATAATATGTGGGAGGTACTAGTGGATGATCGTGTTTAGTAAGATATGGGTGTTAAGGTTTGTGATTCCCGAAGCATGCATGTATAGTCTCTCGTTATGCCGGGAAGTTGGAGCACAATTTATCCTTGATTGTTTATCTTTGTGTGAAGGTCGGGGGCGCGCGATGGTTAACTCCTACTGACCTCCCCCCTAGGGGCATGCATAGTAGTACTTTGCTTCGAGGGCTAATAAAATTTTGCAATAAGTATATGAGTTCTTTATGACTAATGTGAGTCCATGGATTATACGCACTCTTACCTTTTTGCAATTTGCAAGCCTCTACGGTACCGTGCATTGCCCTTTCTCACCTTGAGACGTGGTGCAAACTTCGTAGGTGCATCCAAACCCCGTGAAATGATACACTCTATCACACATGAGCCTTATTATATCTTCCTCAAAACAGCCACCATACCTACCTATTATGGCTTTTCCATGGCCATTCCGAGATATATTGCCATGCAACTTCCACCGCTTTCGTTTGATGACTTGAGCATTCATTGTCATATTGCTTTGCATGATCATATAGCTGACATAGTAGTTGTGGCTCAGCCACCGTTCATCATTTTTCATACATGTTATGCTAGATCATTGCACATCCTGGTACATTGCCAGAGGCATTCATATAGAGTCATATTTTGTTACAGGTATCGAGTTGTATTTTTTATTTCTTCTGAGTTATAAGTAAATAGAAGTGTCATGATCATCATTATTCATTTTTAGAGCAGTGCCCCAGTGAGGAAAGGATGATGGAGACTATGATTCCCCCACAAGTCGGGATGATACTCCGAACAATGAGAGAAAAAAAGGGAAAAGAAAAAAAAAGAAAAAAAAGAAGAAAGAAGAAGAAAAAAGAAAGAAAGAAAAAGAAAAAATAAAACAAAGAGAGAAGGGGCATTGTTAGTATCCTTTACCACACTTTGTGCTTCAAAGTAGCACCATGTTTTTCATATGGAGAGTCTCCTATGTTTTCACTTTCATATACTAGTGAGAATTTTTCATTATAGGATTAGATGCACACCCACTCAGTTTCATATTGAGCTTTCATACACTTATAGCTCTTAGTGCATCCATTGCATGACAATCCCTACTCCTCGCATTGATATCAATTGATGGGCATCTCCATAGCCCGTTGGTTAGCCGTTTCGATGTGAGACTATCTTTATTTTTGTCTTCTTTATATTAATCTCTACCATCGTATTCTATTCCACCGATAGTGTTATATCCATGGCTTGCGCTCATGTATTGCGTGAGGGTTGAATATGCTGAAGCGCGTTAAAAAGTATGAACCAATTGCTTGGCTGGCACTGCGGTAGTACATGATTTATACTTTGTGTTAGGAAGACAGAGCATGACAAGGCTGTATGATTTTGTAGGGATAACGTTCTTTAGCATTTGATATTCTGAAAGACATGATTGTTTGTTGGGATGCCTGAGTATTGATGTCTTTATGTCAAATTATAGACTATTGCTTTGAATCATTTATGTCTAAATATTCATGCCATGATTAGATATATGATCAAGTTTATGCTAGGTAGCATTCCACATCAAAAATTATCTTTTTTATCATTTACCTACTCGAGGACGAGTAGGAATTAAGCTTGGGGATGCTGATACGTCTCCATCATATCTATAATTATTAATTGTTTCATGCCAATATTATTCAACTTTAACATACTTTTGGCAACTTTTTATGTGATTTATTTGGACTAACTTACTTATCCATAGCCCAGTGCTAGTTCCTATTTGTTGCATGTTTTTGTTTCACAGAAAATCCATATCAAACAAAGTCCAAATGCAATAAAAATCTACAGAGAATTATTTTGGAATATTTTGTGAATTTTAGGAGGTGGAATCAACGTAAATAGAGGCCCGAGGCCACCACAACCCACTAGGGCACGCCACTAGGCCCAGGCGCGCCCTGGTGTATTGTGTCCTCCTCGAACATCAGTTGGAGCTATACTTTGGGTGCAAGGAAGCTTATATCTGGAAACAAATCATGTAAAAATAGCAGCGCAGTCGGAGTTACGGATCTTCGAGAATTTAAGAAACCATGAAGGGCCAGATCTGGGGAGCGCAAAATAGAAGAGAGAGGGAGAACCAGTCTCGGAGGGGCTCCTGCCCCTCCGCCGCCATGGAAGCCATGGACCAGAGGGGGACTCTCCTCCCATCTAGGGGGAGGCCAAGGAAGAAGAAGAAGGAGGGGGGCTCTCTCCCCCTCTCTCCCGGTGGTGTTGGAGTGCTCCCGGGGCTAGGATCGTGACGACGATCTACATCAACAACCTTGCTACAGTCATCACCAATTCTCTCCCCCTCTATGCAGCGGTATAACATCCCTTCTACCCGATATAATCTCTACTTAAACATGGTGCTCAACTCCATATATTATTTCCCAATGATCTATAGTTATCCTATGATGTTTGAGTAGATCCATTTTGTCCTATAGGTTAATCGTGATCTTGGTTGGTATGATTGTATATTTTATTTTGGTGCTGTCCTACGGTGCCCTCCATTCTTGCGCAAACGTGAGGGGCCCCCACTCTAGGGTGTTGCAATATGTTCATGGTTTGCTTATTGTCAGTGTTGCGGGGGTGACAACAGCGTAAACGTGGATAAGTGGGTTATGGCGTATGGGAGTAAAGAAGACTTGATACTCAATGCTATGGTTGGGTTTCACGACCTTAATCATCTTTAGTAGTTGCGGATGCTTGCTAGAGTTCCACTCATAAGTGCATATGATCCAAGTAGAGAAAGTATGTTAGCTCATGCCTCTCCCTCATATAAAATTACAAGAATGATTACCGATACTTGTTATCGATTGCCTAGGGATAAATGACTTTCTTGTTGACAAAAGCTATCCACTTTTATTACCTTGCAATTTATACGTAGTTTTATTCTCGCAAAGTACTCGTAGTTTTATTCTTGCAAAATAGTTTCATACTTGTTTTTTGGTAAAGCTAACATCAAGTGTGCATAGAGTTGTATTGGTGGCCGATAGAACTTGAGGGAATGTTTGTTCTTCCTTTAGCTCCTCGTTGGGTTCGACACTCTTATTTATCGAAGAAGGCTACAAACGATCCCCTGTACCTGTGGGTTATCACTTCCATCCCGGAGAGCCTCCCGATAGCCATTGCTGGCCTCCCCATTCTCCCCTGCGCTTGGCTTCCCTCCACCTCGCCCTGCTCCCATCACGCCGCCTCCGTGTCAGCAAGTCCCGACACTGGCGAGCTACTGCTCTTTGGGTGATGAGGTGCTCCCGCGTATGCACCTGTGGTGGGCTGGCTGGTGCTGGGATTAGGCGCGCACTCCAGCCTCAGCCACAATTTTTGACTGGTTAGTCCTCCTTTCTGCTCAGATCTCTTGTGGCATGCGAGTAGAATTCACTTCGATTAATTAATTACATATTAGATCCGGTTTAGCGTTTTAGAACCGATTTGGTCACAATTGGTAGATTTAGTGGTAACCTCACCTCACTCGATGATGGTTCAACTGTCCCTGCTCCAAATCTATAGACTCTCTGCTCCAAATGTGTGCCAAGCATCTTCTTCAATGACATGTAAGTAACTATCAGAAAGTAATCCTATTTCAAGAAAGCAAGCATGCACAATGTAATTTTCTGCTTGTTCATAGAACCGTAATTCCAATCATAAGTTTAACAAAGTTTTAGTAAGCAAATCAGCTCTCCCTCACAACCACCAATGTGTTTCCCATTAATGAAGACATTGGGAACAATCCTCTGCCCAGTCCATTCAGCAAGAGCTAAGACTAGCCATAATGGGTAGTAACATAGACTAGCACTGGTACCATAAGGTGCTATACAAATGGTTTTTAACCCCATTCCATGACGGCATTTGGAACCATCGCCAAGTGAGTGTGGGCGATAGGGGGGTCCTTCCCACACAACTCAGAAACCGTCGGGGATGGACGAGCGGCTACTGACGTACGCCATATAATAAACGTATGAGAAGACGCCCCAGTCCCATGCGTTACATCTCGACGTTACGTTTCTGATCAGAGAGACATCCCAAACGATTACGCCGCTATAGTCGTGTGAAAAAGGTGGACATCAACATTTAATCTGCCAATATGTTTGTGATAGGTACGTTATCGCACACGGTTCAAGAATGTAAAATGTGTGTGGTTCCTCTACTAACACCAACGTGTACATTTTCATAACTGTGTGCGATTGGTATTCCTATCACACACGCACACTGGTTTGAAACGTTTGTCGTATTACCATGAATCACACACACATATGGGACGAAACTGTGTGTGCGGCCGTCGGGCATTGCAAATGTTTCACGTCAAAGAACCATCTTTCTTCTTTTTTCATCGCACACGTTGTTTTCTTTCTAACCGTGTGCACATTATTTTGTTCGCTCCTGTACATTTTTTGGCTGTAATTTATTATTCAAATTGGAAATTTTGAAATATGAAATGTGAAATTCAAATTCTTAGCACAATGGTTCAACAACGAATCCATAAATAAAATTGTCAGTACAATATGTTCAGTAATTACAGGATTAGACAATAATTAACTATGATGAACCACAATATTTACAGGCAGTAAAGGTGAATAGACAAGTGTAAATCATTTTGACTGCCGATGGTGTTGAAAAGCAGAATGCCCATAATGTGTCTTCCTGCATGCCATAGGCAAGAACAACTTTTGTCCAACCCCTTGTGACAATCGCTCGCCCATCCTTCATCGCCCTCAGGAAGACTTCTAGAGCATTATCATGGTAGCATGAATTATATACTTTAACCTTAGTTGCCTCCACTTCGGTCATGTAGTTTGCAAGGTAATCATCAATAAATAGCTTCAAAAACCACTGAAAAGAGAAAAATAGCAGATCATGAGGTCTAATAGAGTAACTTGTTCTGGGCAGGGGGAAAAGGCAACACATTACTTACCATACTAAAGTTCACTGTTGTCTTGGACAAAGTGCAAATAAAGGGCTTAATTCCCATCACCCATTTCTTTCGCCTAACAATCTTTCTTAGTTTCCTCACTTGACGCTTGTTCGTGAATATCTCATTGCCCCTTACGCATAAGGGATCGAAGTGTGGATCAATACCGCTCATATATGTACCTACAAGCAACCAGTAAATGTTAGAAGCTAAACTGAGATTTCACAAATGATGTAAAATACACTACCTACATTCCTAAGTACAAGTATTTTAAGAGATTTCAGTATGAACTACATACAGATGTATATAGAATTATAGATATAGTTTAGACTAGAATCTAGATTCAATCATTTTGCTCCTTATGTATTCTATATTGGATTCTCTAAAAATACTTAAATTTAGGAATAGATGGTGTATAAGACATGGGATGCAGCTAACCTCGACGGCAAACAACAACATCACCCATTGTAACCCTATATAAGTACATGGAAAGCCAATGTTAACTACAACAGGGTTAACATCCACCAAAAATAGCAAATGGTAATAAAACGGCATCATCTGTACTGATTCATTGCGAAAGAGTAGCACAGTAGCACAGGGAAGAACTAAAAAATGGATACAATTGTTAATTGCAACAGGCTTAACAACATCCTAATTCATGTTTTGTAAGTTTGTAGCCATTGAAATACAACTATTTAATAATGGATACAACTGTTAATTGCAACATGCTTAATGGCCATTGAAATCGGTACCGATAAAAATGCAATTGGCAGAGTTAAACATCACAAGGCAGGTGCTGCCAGAGTAGATAATGGCCCAGTTGTCTATAAAAAGGTAGGGAAAATAGCTAACATGTGTTGGGCATGTTTACTACAAGATGCTTAAGACATCAACCGTATAAATCATAGCCATTAATTGCAACTGGTATTGGTAAGCTTGAACTGGTGAGTTCATACTTGGTAAGTCCTGAGAGGTATTTGCTGGGGCACTTCCTCTTGGCCAGAGCCCGCCCAAAGTCAGCGGTGGCGAAGGCGAGCTCTTCCTCTGGGTCGAAGCATGGATCAGTGCCCCCGACATGTGTACCTACAAGAAGCAAGTAAATGTTAGAAGCCAAACTACAATTGCACAAATGATGTAAAATACTGTGAGACATGGGACATAGCTAACCTCGACGGAAAACAACAGCATCGCCCATTATGGCCCGGCGTAAGTACATGGATATGCATGTTAAGTACAACAGGGTTAGCATCCACCAAAAATAGCAAATGGGCAGCATCTGTAGTATATATTCATTGTGGAGAGTAGCATGGTAGCAAAGGGACAAATTAAAAAATGGATACAACTGTTAATTGCAACAGGCTTAACAACATCCTAAGTCATGTTTTGTAAGTTTGTAGCGATTGAAATACAACTGTTTAGAAATGGATTCAATTGTTAATTGGAACAGGATTAATAGCCATCGAAACTGGTACTGATAAAAATGCAATTGTCAGAGTTAAACATCACAAGGCAGGTGTTGCCAGAGCAGATAATGGCCCAGTTGTCTATAGAAGGGTAGGGAAAGTAGCTAAAACATGTTGGGAATGTTTACTAGAACATGCTTAATACATTGACCATACAAAACATAGCCATTAATTGCAACTGGTATTGGTAAGATTGAACTGGTGAGTACATACTTGGTAAGTCCTGAGAGGTAGTTGTTGTGACACTTCATCTTAGCTAGAGCCTGCCCAAAGCCAGCGGCGGCGGAGGCGAGCTGTTCCTCCGGGTCAAAGTGTGGATCAGTGCCACTGACATGTGTACCTACAGGCAACCAGTAAATGGTAGAAATTAAACCGCAATTGCACAAATGATGTGAAATACTGTAAGACATGGGATGCAGCTAACCTCGACGGCAAACAATATCATCGGTCGTTATGACCCTGCATAAGTACATGGACATACATGTTAAGTACAACAGGGTTAGCATCCACCAAAAGTAGCAAATGGGCAGCATCTCTAGTGATATCTTGAGTCATGTATTGTAAGTTTGTTGCTGGTATTGGTGAAATTGAACTGCACAGTTAATACTTGAACATCACACAGTGTGCAATACTAAAATAAACAAGGCACGGACATGCTTAATACATCAACCGTGCGAAACATAGCCATTGCAAGTGGTATTGGTAAGGTTTAGCTGGTTAGATCATACCTGTTAAGTCCTGGGGGGTAGTCATCGGGGCACTTCTTCTGGGCCAGAGCCTGCACCATGTCGGCGGCGGCGAAGGCAAGCTGTTCCTCCGGGTCAACACGCACAGCGGCCATCGCGCCATGGACCGCCATCAGCTCCTCGACCTCCACGTGATATGTGGTTGGGCTTGCGCGGCGATTCTCTGGAGGTAGGGGTGGTGGGGATTTGGAGGCATGAGGATGTTTCATAGGCGCCATTTAAGTAATGAGGTCGTGGCCGTGATAGAGATTGGTGGGTTACCTGACTGGATCCGAGAAGAACGTAGATGTGGTTGAAGAAATGGTTGCGACGGCGGCGGATTGAGCTACTGGTAGTGGGAGGCACGGGGGAGGCGAGGTGGGTGTGGGAGATACTGAGGAAATTTGATGGGTGGGGATGTGGTTGGAGGAATAAATTCTGAAATCGCGCGCCTAATGAAAATTTCGCTGCAAAACTTGAAAATTGGGCGGGGGACACACACAACGCAGACTAAGCGCATAAAATACTCGTGTGCAAGAAAACAGAAAATTGGCAGATCCCGTCTCCAAAAAAATGTACACGTGTAGTCGATTTCTTTCGGTCAATGGTACGCCTGATTTATTAGGAACCATCGCATAGGTAACTGACTTATGGATCATTAACGCAAAAAATGCACACATGTACGGCATAGAAACCGTGTGTTTTGTGATCTTCTAATGATTAACACAAAAAATGCACACGGGCACACATGCTAATCAACGCTCAAAGCCCTCAAAGGATGCTCTTACCGACATTGTATGTTAATACTACAAACTTAAAGTACTACTAGTAATTTGCTCTAATACTACAAACTTAAACTACTTCTCACATGCTACCATCGGGGCATGCTGGCTAGACACCGGTGTTCTCCTTCCCGGCCTTATAGGCGTCAACAAACCGTGCATTGATCTCCACCAAGCTCTCCTCACCATGGTGTGCGGCCTCTTCTTTCTTGCGGCGGCGGGACTCTCTTTTCTTGACTGCTTTATGCCTTTTCTAATACTCCTATGAGGCTTTGGCCGCCTATAGATCCACCGCCCATTCGACCATGGCAGCCTCAAAGTCCGCCCACGTAACTGTGTGGCCGCCGGCAGCGATGAACTCGGCGAGGCGAGATGCCATCGCTTCCTTACCATGTGTGCGGTCGCGGGCGGTGAGGAACGTGGTGCGACGGGATGCCATCGCTTCCTTACCAGTTACTGTGTGCCACAGTGCCATGAACGACGCTTGAAGAGAGCTCTGGGACGGAGGGGCCGGGCAGCCGTACAGTGCGGTGGTTTTTAAGAGCTCAACAACAAATGACAAAGGAAATTTGGCTTTCCTTACAAATTTGTTCGTTCATTATCGCACACGGTTCATCTCCGTCGCTTCCGTAGTTGTAGCTGGATTGGATTTATATGCGCCAAATGCCTAGAAAATGCACATAATCCCCTAAATATGGTAAATGATCCTGGTAAATTCCAAATTTGAACACGGTGATTTGCAGGGTGTATGTTCTTCGTAGAAAAAAACTCCAGGGCAAAGAACAAAGAAAATTTGGATTCCCCTTCAATCCTAGTGACTTCCCTCTCGAAAGCATGCAACTTCCCCGACGATGGTTCGATTTATGAAGGGCGTGCATGATGGCATAAGCCAAACCTTCTCAAATTTTTACCAGGGCATGGTGAGGTCATATCATGGCACCATGCCAGGCTTCATGTTTTTCAAGCATTTATTTCATTTTCTATAATTGAAAACCCAATAAACAAATGTTTGTGGTTGACTATTACCTCACATTTCATTGAAATATCTGTCCATTCCTTGTAAAAGGCATGAGAATTTACTAAATGGCATGAGCATCGTTTTCCAGGCTGTTCTTGTGCATGCTTTCGTGCACCGATTGCTTGAACTTGAATTATGTGCATTAATGCCTAGAAAATGCACGTAATCCCCTAAATATGGTAAATGAACCCGGAAAAGTGTCAAATTTGAACGCGGTGATTTGCAGGGTGTATGTTCATCATACAAAAAAACTCATGGACAAAGGACAAAGCAAATTTGGATCCCCCTTCAATCTTGGTGATTTCCCCCTCGAAACCATGAAACTTCCTCGACGATGGTTTGATTTATGAAAGGCGTTCCTGACGACATAGGGAAAACATTCTCAAATTTTTACCAGGGCACGGTGAGGCCATACCATGGCACCACGCCAGGTGTCATGTTTTCCAAGCATGTATTTCATTTTTGTATAGTTGTTAACCCAGTAAACAACATGTTTATGGTTGACTATTGCCACACATTTCCTTAAAATATCAGCCCATTCCTTGTAAAAGGCATGAGAATGTACTAAATAGCACGAGCATGGTTTTCCAGACCGTTCTTGTGCACCTTTTCATGCACCGATTGTTCGAATTTGAATTATGTGCATTAATGCCTAGAAAATGCAAATAATCCCCTAAATATGGTAAATGAGCCCGAAAACATGTAAAATTTGAACACGTTGCATCTGAGGCAGTATGTTGATCGTTGGAAAAAATTGAATGACAAACTACAATGGAAATTTGGATTCCCCTTCAATCTTGGTGATTTCCCTCTCGAAAGCATGGAACTTCCTCGGTGATGGTTCGATTCATAAAGGGCGTGCATGACGACATTAATCAAACCTTCTCAGCTTTTAACCAGGGAATGGTGAGGCCATACCATGATGGCACCACGCCAGGCGTCATGTTTTTCAAGCACGTATTTCATTTTCCTATAGTTGCTAACCCAGTAAATGACGCCTTTTGGTTGACTATTGCCACGCATTCCCTTGAAATCTCTACCCATTCCCTGTAAAAGGCTTGAGAATTTACTAAATACCATGAGTATGATTTTTCCAGACCGTTCGCGTGCACCTTTTCATGCATCGATTGTTTGAGTTTGAATTATGTGGATTAATGCCTAGAAAATGCACATAATCCCCTAATATGGTAAATGAGCCCAGAAAAATGCCAAATTTGAGCACATTGCATTTGTAGAAAAAACTGAATAACAAGCTAGGAAGGGAATTTGGATTCCCGATGCCTTCAATATTGCTGATTCCCCTCGAAACCATGAATTTTCCTCGGTGATGGTTCGATTTATGAATGGCGTGCATGACGACATAAGACAAACATTCTCAAATTTTTACCAGGGCATGGTGAGGCCATACCATGGCACCACGTCAGGGGTCATGTTTTCCAAGCATGTATTCCATTTTTGTATAGTACCAAGTAAACACATTTCGTTGAAATATCTGCCCATTCCTTGTAAAAGGCATGAGAATTTACTAAATAGCACGACCATGATTTTCCAGACCGTTCTCGTGCACCTTCTCAAGCACCGATTGTTTGAATTTGAATTATGTGCATTAATGCCTAGAAAATTCGCATAATCCCCTAAATATTGTAAATGAACCCGGAAAAGTGCCAAATTTGAACATGGTGATTAGCAGGGTTTATTTTCATCGTAGAGAAAAACTTATGGACAAAGGACAAAGGAAATTTGGATTCCCATTGAATCTCGGTGATTTACTATCGCACATGATTCATCTCTGTCGCCTCTACGAACCGTGTGTGTTCACTCACACATGCAAAAGGAAAAAAGAAAACCCTCGCCCCCTTCATCCCCACCCACTCGCCGCGGACTCCTCCGCAACTCTGCATCTCATCAACTTCTATCTGGGAAGTCACCCTAAGCTTGACATCGCCGTTGTCGGCGGGCGGAGGTTGCGCTCCAAATGGCACAGGATTTCGCCCCTACCGCTTTCCGCCGCCTATCTACACCGACATTCTAGACTCTGGTCGACTGGGGTTTTCTACGGGATTGGGCCGGGGATTTTCTCATGGAGAAGGTTATCAACTTAGTGAAACATTCACTCATCTATTACCACAGTTCGTCTGTCGCTGTTAATCAACCAGCGAAAATCACTGTGGATCATTTTTATTCTAGCTGATGTGTGGGTGTTCATTCATGTGTCCACAGTGCAAGCACAAATCGGGCAAGTGTGGTCGCGGCCAGTCGGAAACAAAGTTCTATCTCACCATTCCGTATGACTTCAGGGAGCGCTCGGTATGTTCATTCTCAACCTACCATGGTCGGCATGGCCTAAATTTGTGAACATATACCATTTGTTGCTACATTATCTATATATTTGCATCAAATCTTTGTTACATTGTCTATTTTTAATTATATAATTATGTACTTTGCTTTCATCTATATATTGCTCTGTTCTATTATTTACTCCCGCATCTGCATCTTGCTCTGTTATTTTGATATATCTAATTTATGATCTTAATTTTCATTTCAAGCAGTACATCCCTTGCTTTGCAAGAACATGAGTAGAAGGAAATGTTGGGCTTTACTTTGTTGATGACTCCCAGGATGTCATATTGACAACGCCACATGGACATACAATGACGGTTAGCGTAAAACTTGATAAAGATGGTCACTCCTATTTTAATGCGGACCTTTGGAGAAAAATGTCTAAGTGTTATGAACTGAAAGCTGGCAATAAAATTCTAGTGCATGCACCACAGCCTGGCCTAATTAACATGGGTGTTTACTTCCCCAACGTCATCAGCCGATGAAATTTTGGTCGCGGTTAGTGTCCTTTCAACTTTCTCCATGCTGTCATATTACTTAGCAAAATCAGGGCATTTGTTCTGACTAATTGATCACTATTTAAGCAAACAATTCTGATTTCATTTTCTAACTCCGTTCGTAGGCAGTAACAAATTCTATTTACCAAATTATGTGCACTATATATTCTTCTGCCATGTTCGGAAAAAATAATGCATTTCCACCTTTTAAGCAAGATATGTTGGATTCATAGTGAACAATCTGTATGTTACTAAGTGTACCATATTTCACTGGAAGGACTTGAAGCATGTCATAAACTTTGTTGATAATCTAACAGAGATAGCACAACGTAGGAACGCTGGATTTTGGATGGGATTAATTATACCTATGGTGCACACATTGAACAAGACCAATTGTGTGCACAAAACGCTGGTAAAAAGTCTTATTTTAATGTTCATGCTCATAAACTATATATATTTTCAATGATATGCTACAATTGGTTTTTATTCTACATTTCAACAGAAATTGCCCGCTGTAGCAGTTCCTGGTTCAATTTCCCTGCATGGTCGAATTACACTTGTGCCTACTAATAACGCCAAAGTGATTGCAAGGTACTGCATTTCCCGCGGAATTGGAACCACTCAAATTAACAAGTTCTCGCTTGTCGTGGCAATGCATCCATATTGGAAAATTGGAGACACTGTTCTACCCATGCTCTACCAAGACACAGGAGGGCTCGTCCTTTTCATTGATGAGATGCTGAGTCATCGTGATCAAGCTGCTTCCAGCAGATAGTTGTGGTTGTTGGCCCTCAGCCTCTTAAAATGTGCTAGCTGTTAATATGTTAAGTATGTAGATATGGACCATATGGTTGTTGGCCGTTAGCCTCTTAAAATGTGATAGTTGTTACTAGGTTAAGTATCTAGATATGGACCATATGGTTGTCAAATCCGTGTTATGAATATCCTCCTTTTGTCAAATAGTGTAACCACTATATATATGTTACTCAAATGTTGTTAGCCAAGTTCTTAAATTTTCATGGAAAGTATTAGTATCGTACACAGTTCCTTGAGTTTAAGCGTGTGCCCGATGTCCAGAAGGCATTTGCATATTAACTATCCATATTGCAAATTCACACACATGTTAACATAAGGAAACGTATGTGTAACTTACAAATCATCGCACATGAGTACTCGCAGACGGATCATGTGCGATACTCCTAGCCATTGCAAACAACTAGTTTGCATTTTTCAAAGTTTTTTGTACACAGAGGATCGCACACGAACTTACTGTATTAACCGTCTATGTTGTAATTTCTCATCGCAAACAGTTCATCTGAGTCGGTTGTTTGCCACGTATCACACACATCTTGTTTATAGGTCTCATTTGTGTTCTTTTGGCTCATCGCAAACAATTCATCCATGTGAACTGTATGCCTCATATCACACACATCTTGTTAAGTTGAACCGTTTCTGTTGTGTTCCTTAGTCGGAAATAGTTTGTCTGAGTGAACCGTATGACGTATATCACACACACCTTGATCTGGCTAACCGTTTCTGTTGCACTCCCTAATAGCAAACAGTTCATCGGAGTGAACTGTATGTCGTATATCGCACACACATTGATATGGCTGTCCGTTTTTGTTGTTTTGCCTCATCACAAACAGTTCGAATGGACTAACCGTGTACCCTGCATCGCACATGTAAATAAAATCTGAACCGTGTTTGATAGCTCCACCATCGCAAACGTTTTGCACCTTTTTAGACGGTTCTTCTACACCACCGTCTGCGGTTAATGCATCGCACACAGTTTCGTGAAAGGGCCTCTGATCGTAGTGTCGCATTAGCAGCATTCTGCAATAGTGTAGTAACATGCATATGTTACTATTCTATGTTACTACCTCTACAGTGGGGAGTAACATATGTGTGGTAACATGCAACACTTCATTTATTAGGCTATAGACTCATCTTGTCTTGATATGCGTGATGTTACTCATACTACTAGTAACTAGCTATGTTACCACTTTTCTCTCTTTCTTCATTTATTACATGCCACATCATCTATTTTATCTAGATATGTGTGATATTACTACCTATGTTACTCCCACTATGGGTAGTCTAACAGAATCTGAGGTCCATCGCCTTGATAAAAGATAACATGGGTTAGTTCAATAAGAGTTTCTCCCAAGACCTGTGCTGATCATCCCAATGCAGAGCCAATACATGATGAAATTAGAAGTTAGAACATGCTTGATGTTTATCATGAGCATCCAGTAATCACTTAGCTGCAAGCTGCAGGTGAGTAGTAGAGTAGTACGACCAGGAGCACAGTGTAAAAAACATGTTTTGCTCACAGCATGTAAACACTAAAAAGAAGAGTAACTAATCTGAGGTTCAGATGATAGCACTTAGATTACATAGTGTGTCATAGTTGGGTGCTTGCGACCTCAATTGCTTCTTCTTTGTTGCCAAGAAACTGAATTGCTTCTTTATTGTTTAACCAATCGTCAAAGCTCCCAAGAGATTTGAGATCACACTCACATCATTACTTAGTGAGCTTACTGATTACTTACGAAATCATTGTTCCATAAATGGTGTTGTCATAAATTATTTTCCAGGCCGCACTAGTATGAAGCTCTTAAACTAAATATGTATAGTATTCCAATAAAATAGTACACAGGGAAATCCAAATGCAGGAAAATAACTTGCATTAAGCTCTTATAAACCTAGCAAGTACACCATTTCAACGAAACATTACGCAGTAACATCCGGATGCAGGAAACTTAAGGTTATTATTCATCTAAATTATTGGGAGCTTGCATATTTTGTCTACCAATGTACAATATACATGCATGTATCCCTAATGCATAACACTGTAAATCAGGACCATGGGATGCAATTGTAATAAGAAAAATTGTATACATACATGAAGCTCTAATTGGTAGGCCCTCGTATTCAGGTCAGCCAGATCACAGTGTGGCTGTTGGGACATCAGCGAACCGGAACAAGGCAAAGATGAGCCATAATAGTACATGCATAGCACTAATGCATATTCTGTCTACTAATGCATAACCAAGCTGAGTTTAACCAAACTATCTACATCACTGTCAGGTACTGCATTTTCTGCCTACCAATGTACAACATACATGCATGTATCTCTAATGCATAGCACTGTCATTCAGGACCTTTAATCTTTGTCCTAGAGGATATGTTGCTTGGAATCTTTGTCAAGTCGACTACATCGTACTTCTACGTACGGAATCTTCATCAAGTCGACTACATCAACCTGCCGGCCTTCGTCCCTGGGCTACCTGCTGGGTCGTGCGACAACTGGCCACAGCAGCCGCCCAAGCGCCTGCCGACCTATATAGTCAGCGTCCTTGCCCGGCTGGAAGAGATGACGAGCCGGGAGGGGCTCAAGCCGGCCGACCTGCTAGCCGGCTTCGTCATGCGCCGGGTGTCGCCCCTCCAACTTCGGCCGCACCTCATCAGCCAAATCAATGAGATGTCGAGGGTGGAGGTGGCCCGCCATGTCAACTACTTCTCCAACTGCAAGCTCAGCGAGGAGGAGTGGCACATCGGCAAGGAGCCCTACAGTCGGGCCAACCCGCCCCCAGCAGTAAGTACCAGTTCCGGCTGCTTCATTTACAATGCTCTTTGTTCCTCCGTCTTGACCGGGTCGGCTTTTGCGGTAGCGCTTCCCGGGCCAAGGCGCGCTGACTGCTGACCACTAGTGGATGACGGACCGCGAGGATAGCAACGTCGATGATCTCGAGCTGGGGCAGCCACCATGGAAGAAGGCGGTGAGGAAGAGGTTATCAAAGGAGGTGGCGGAGGAGTAGGCGGCCCCGAAGTAGGCGGCTCCACGGGGAGGCGGTGGAGGAGGAATCGGAGAAGTCCGGTCTTGACTGGACGATGACGAAGATGACGAGGAGTGGCGTCCGCCTAGGGGAGGCATGGGAATAGGAGTCGGACCTTCTACGCCGCGGCCGGCTGCTGCACCTAGCTGGCAGAAGCTCGCCTAGCAGGGAGGTAAAACAACAACCCGGCCAAGAAGGCCAAGCAGGCGGACGCCACCAGGTGGCACGAGGCCCAGAAGGTGGCTGCCGCTCGAAAGGGGCCGAAGCCCATGCCATTCACGTCCGGGTAAGCGTGCTTGCCGCCCTGACTTAATGTTTTTCTTCTTTCTTGGTGTGCTTTCGTATCTTTGCTCTCTTGCTAAGCAGGACGGCCTTCACCACCACGCGGGCTCCATCCACCTCGCTGATGGACCCAGTGGATGGCTTCGCGGATGCTCGGCATTCGGGTCCGGCTGCTGCCCTTCGGGAGGCGCATGAGAGGAACGCGCGGGAGGCGCGCGAGGAGCAGGAGGCCGCGGAGAAGGCGCAAACCGACGCCCAGGCAGAGGAGGCAGCACAGGCGGAGGCCCGAGCCACGGCTGAGGCGGAGGCGGCGACGAAGGTGCAGGCGGAAATCGATGCCAGGGTTACTGTCACAGCCCTAGCTTAGCCTTTGCTTGTCCTTGCATGATCATCATGTCATCATGTCTAAATTTCATTTAAATATGAAATGGGGATTCTCAAACCCTAGCACCAAATGAATTCGACTAGGGTCAAAATAAAATCTTTTTCATTGAACTCAAAATGCCCTTTAAAAAGGTTCAACATTTCTGGATGGAGGTGGAAGCATCTACCAAAGATGGTTTACATTTTTTCAGGACATATTTGGGCTTTGAATTAATTCAAACATATTTGAATTGGAGCTATTTAAATGCTATATATATTTTAGGTGCTCCAAAAATGTTGGGAATTGTTATGGGTCACTGGAATAATTCAGACAACACCCCTAATTATTTCCAGTATTATATAAAATGGTTTAGTATTTTACTAAATCAAAACAAAACAGAATAAATAGAAAACAGAAAAGAATTAGGAAGAGAGAGAGACGAAGCCTACCTGGCCTTACCTGAAGTCAGCCCAGCAGCACAGGCCCAGCCCACCACCGCAGCTCCTCCTGTCGTCTTCCTCGTCGGACAGAAGGACGAGCGCGTGCCCGACGCCCGCACGCCCACGCCCACGCCACCTCCTCCCTCCCTGCCTACCTGGTTCCTCTTGGACGGCTCTAGACGAGCGCCACGCAGCCCCTCGACCCTCTCTCACTCTTCCTGGATCCCTCCTTCTCCTCTGCTCTCTCCCGCAGCACCACCGACACGCCACCATCGCCGCCGATGCCGATTGCCGCAGCCACCATGCTCCCCTAGCCTCGCCGACGCGCCAAGAAGCCCCGTCTCGTCCCCCCTTCCCCCTCACCAAGACAGAAGGTGTCGGGAAGCCCTGGATGCCGCCAGCTCCGCTGTTCCCCTCGTCGGCCACCGAGGATCGCCGCCGCCCGTACGTCGCCGCCCGGCCTTCTCCGAGCCCGCGTCGACGCCCTCTGCAACCACTGTGAGCTCCCGTGTCGGAAACCCCTCTCCCCCGAGCTCGTTACGCCCTGTAGCCGTCACCCCCTTGCCGACCAAATCGCACCGCCGCCTGAGCTCCTCACCGCCATGGCCACGCCCACTAGAGCTAAAAACTGAGCGCGTCACCACGGGACCGGAGCAACCATCTGTCGCTCCTTTCGTGCCCTGCAACGTCGGAACGGTCGACGTCCGAACTCCAGCCGCCGCGGACGTGCTTGCCGCCGTCGTCTCCGGCCACCCCAGCACCTGCCACCACCACTGTTGGACACGCCACCTCGCGGGCATTCCAATGAGCCCAACCTGCCTCTTCTCGTTGCTGGAATCGCTGGGATGAGCGATGCCGCCGCGTCTGTGTGCCACCGGCAGTTAGCTGCCGATGTGGGCATCATTAGTGTCTAATGACCCACTAACTAACCCCTCCTGTGACAATGACAGCTGGGCCCCGCGCCTAATTAACTCCGGGTTTATTTTCTGTTTAGATTAGTTCAATAACACAGGACCCACCAGTCAGAGTTGACTGTGCTGACGTGTTCGTTGACCCGACCCCACCTGTCAGTGTCACTAAACAACACTGGGTCACTAACCAGTGGACCCCACTGGTCAGTTTGACCTGGACCGGCCCTGTTGACTGCTGACATCACAGTGACATCATGCTGACGCAGTAACTCTTCTGGAATTTAAATAAATCTTAAATGGTTTATTTATTTCATAAAATGTTATAAACTTCTAAAAATCATATAAAATCAGCCGTAACTCAGAATGAAATAAATTATATATGAAAAATGATCAGAAAAATCCAATCTATCCATCTGTACCATTTTCATGCATGTTAGAACAACTTATGACTACTGTTTAGGACAATTCAATTAAATGGCATGTAATAAATCACATATGGAGTTTGAATTTGAATCTTTGATTCAAACCAACTTCATTTAATCTGGTTTTAGATGCATCAGCTCAAATCATAGCATATTGCCATGTCATGATCATACATCATATTGTTGCATTGCATTGATTGTCTTCTTCCTTGTTTGCCGGTATTTGTCCCCTCTCGATAGACGTGTACCGACGATGTGATCGATGACACCGATGAAGAACTATACTATCTTCAGAAGTGCCAGGCAAGCAAAACCCCCTTGTTCATTCCGATACAATCCCACTCTCTCGCTCCTGCTCTCTTTTACTGCATTAGGACAACAACGATTCAACTATTACTTGCTGCGGTAGCTGAACCCCTTTATCCTCTGCATGACCTGTCATTGCCACAGTAAATAGATGAAACCCACTAGCATGAGTAGGAGTTGTTTGAGCCCTGATGTGCCTACTCATTCATGCTTGTCTGTCATGCCTGCTATTGCTTAGAGTTGTGTCAGGTCTGATTCATCGGTGATGAATTAGAGGTGTGTGAACATGTCCTACTGTGTGTGAGCTAAGTGTGTGAACACGATTTGGTAAAGGTAGCGGTGAGAGGCCATGTAGGAGTACATGGTGGGTTGTCTCATTGAAACCGTCCTCAGGAACTGAGTTCTGTGTTTGTGATCCATGAACAACTACTACCACACATTGGGATCCTTAATTGACTCTCTCGACTTATTAATCGCCTTGATCTCTGTCCAGGAGTTGCAACTAGTTTATGGTGTTTGTAGGTAGTGCTAGTAGTCTACCAAGTGGCACCTGGTACAGGTGGGCTTGGGACAGACTAGGTGCAGTGGCACGGTGTACCAAGTGGCACCCGGTTGGTGGGCTTGGGAACCCTGCTCACATCGTTTGGGGCCGTGAGCGACACCCCGGCCCGATCTCCTTGCGGATGGAACCCGAATAGGCGATAAACCTGGACTAGATACTTGTGTGGTTAGTCAGGTCGTGGCCAACACCCTCGCCAGGCTTCCACTTGAAGGTTGCCGAGATACACGATGTGTACATGGCGGTAAGTGGCGAGAGCGTGTGTGAAGAAGTACACCCCTTAGGGTTAACATCATCTATTCGAATAGCCGTGTCCGCGGTAAAGGACTTCTGGGTTGCCTATACAGTTCATAGACAAGTGAAAGTGGATACTCTAAAATACGCAAGATAAGCGTGAGTGCTATGGACGGCGTTCTCGTAGGGAGGCGGGAGCGGATCCATAGTGGTGTATTGATATGGTGAATATGTGGACTCGTGTGCGCCACCTCAAAGAGTTACTTGCAGTCGTAGTTTAGGATAGCCACCGAGTCAAACCTGGCTTGCTGCAGTTAAACCCCACCATCCCCTTTGTTGATAATGATGCATATGTAGTTAGTTCTGATGTAAGTCTTACTGCGTAAATTTGTACTCGCGTTTGCCTATTTTATGTTTTTGCAGAGAGACTTCAATCTCGCTAGTAGTTCCGCTTGGACTTCAACATTTAGCTTGTTACCTCAGCTACGATCTTGTGCCCTCGGCATGATCTAGTAGATAGTCAGGCTTCTCAGCCTTTTTCATTTATAGTTGTCTATACTCAGACATGTTAAGCTTCCGCTTGTGCTTTGATTTGTGTGCTCTGAATATTGGGTCATGAGACCCATGTTTGTAATATCTCGCTCCTCGGAGCCTATTGAATAAAATACTTGAGTTGTAGAGTCATGTTGTGATGCCATGTTGTATTTGCACATATCGAGCATATTGTGTGTATGTTATTGAAATGCTTGGTATGTGTGGGATCTGACTATCTAGTTGTTTATCATTGGTAGCCTCTCTTACCGGGAAATGTCTCCTAGTGCTTCCACTGAGCTTTGGTAGCTTGCTACTGCTCCAGAACACTTAGGCTGGCCGGCATGTGTCCTTCTTCGTTCATGTGTCTGTCCCTTCGGGGAAACGTCACGCGGTGTCTACCGGAGTCCTGTTAGCCTGCTACAGCCCGGTTTACCGGAGTCCTGCTAGCCCAGCTGCTACAGCCCGGATTCACTCGCTGATGACCGACACGTTCGTTGCTGGGTCATGTATGCCTGTCCCTGTAAGTTAGTGCCACTTTGGGTTCACAACTAGCCATGTCAGCCCGGGCTCCTTATCATATGGATGCTAGCGACACTATCATATACGTGTGCCAAAAGGCGTAAACGGTCCCGGGCAAGGTAAGGCGACACCCGTGGGAATACCGTGCGTGAGGCCGCAAAGTGATATGAGGTGTTACATGCTAGATCGGTGTGGCTTTGAGTCGGGGTCCTGACAGCTTTGGTATCAGAGCTTGATTGCTTGTAGGATTACCAAGCCAAACTGGTCGAAGTTGAGTCTAGAAATGCTTTAGTTATATGTAGGGGAATTGATTATGGGATGGAACGTAAGGCTCTTTTTACTCCTTTACCTTATGGCCTTCTGATCTGAGTCATCATATCTTTCCTACGGGGTTAAGGAACTAGGCATTCTCTTCTTTCTTTCAGGATCACGTGTTACTAATCTGTAGACCTATAAGATTGTTGGATTTAAGCCTCAGCTCAGTTTCTACTATCTTCGTGTATTCATAGTTGATCTTAGAACCTTGATATTATGATGAGCGAGTGGTTATGCCACCATTTTGTAGGATGTCTTAAATCCTTTCGAGCATTTACAGCCGTTATGCCGTCCGAGTCGTCCCAGGTTTCTAGACAATCTGATGCATTTGCAAAATCCTTTCCCTCTGGTTTCGATGTTCCTTTAGGCCAAGTTAATCACATTAATTGTTGAGTTGAGGTATTCTATTGCCTCGACATATATGTTGGAATTATTATTATGACCCTAGGTGTCTTAGGGGATCATCTAGTAATCTAGCCATGTTTTGTGTTCCCAGTGTGATGATTCTGGCCATCATTCTTGAAAGCATCCCGTGATACCACTTAGTTAGTAGGCATTCTACTCCTGGGTTTCTGAACCCGAGATTCACCCTACCTACTTCTTGCTGGTAGTATTTGCTAGTTCCTTTAGGTTATTAGTAACCTTTGCGATAGTCCTCGAGGTCTGTGGAATTTCCTTCTTCCAATACCATGAACCAATATGGCAGAAGTTCGGGAACCAAAAGATCACAACAAGAGTGCTCTCAATGAGTTCCCCCTTCTATATTATGATTCTGCCAAACCTACCTCTCTGCATGGGTTATCCGGAAGAAACTGTTGAACTTGGTTCGACATACTAATCTATGCATCCACAACTCAGAAAATCGTATGTTCATTTGAGTTGTCCCCCTTTAGTTGTATTCTGATCCTCGTCTATTAATTGATAGTAAGGAGTAGTTGTGCAATCGTGTTTATCGATGCCTATTACTCTTGTGGTCCATCAAGCCATTCTATTCCGGAATGACTAGGAGAAACAAACTCCAGTACCTTATCCATTTCTAGGATTGGGTCAAAACAGTTGTGTTCCACAGATCAAAATGCTAATCTAGCTCTTGTTCTGCCCTACCTTGGAGTATTACCATCTTTACATCAAGAATGTCATGGGAATTGCACACCCTCCTATGAACTCTTGATACAGTGATACTTCTCACCCTCATTATTCATTTCTCGGCTCCCATGTCGTTGCAACCAGAACACCGACAAATGAATCGTGATGTGTGAAATCTACACTCCTAGCAACTCCATTTCTTGGTAGTTAAATGGATAATAACCTCATTCTTAGCGTGTTGATTATTGAATCATCACCCTAAGGTTGATCGTGCTACCTAGTCCATATTTCTGGTGCACTCTTTGATCAATGAGTTGGGATTGTGTCAACCCCTCGCTCTTTTGATCATATCGTCTTGCCCAGAAAAGCAAGATTGTTCTCAAGCTTAGTAACATATCGGTGGTTCGTGATTCTCTGAATATCTTCTCGGAAGTATCACCAGGTTGTCACCTGACCGCTATGTTAAGCTCGTGATCAAGTTGGTTTTCTTGTAAACCACCCTTTCTCCAAGAATTTGTGTCAGATACCCCGAGCGAGTTGATTAAGCTAAACAGCAACTTGGAGAGTTGGAAGATGAAAGCTTGTCCGACTTAGTTCAGTTTAAGGGATATCTTGTGTGTGTGTGTGTGTGTTAAGATAGATGATATCTTCCTTGATTGAACCTCGTGATCAATTATTGGATCTATTGTCTTGCCAAAACTTTGATTTGAGTATGGGTTATCCTCAAATCAAATAAGAACCAACGATGTTCGAAATGTTGTCTTACTCGTGGTTGATTCCTCGGGCATACACCATTATATCCTTTGGTCTGACCAATGCTATAACCTTGTTCACATAATTATGGAATTCCATTTACATGGAAATCTCGATGACTTGTTGTTGAGCCCATTAGTAGCATTTTGTCTCCTCTATGATTCGTGTTGAACATCCAGCTAGTGTTGGAAACTTCTATAAGCATTATCTTCATGCTCCGTTCATGAAGCATGTGTTGGATGAAAGAAGTGACTTCCTCTGATTCACGTGCATTTGGTGCAAGTTGCCGCCGTGAGTTCGAGAAAGATTGTTTTTGTTTTCTCTGGTACCATCCCAAGTCAGTTATGCATGTGAGAATGTATTCTATGGTTTGGTAGATTAATTACCTCCACTCCATATGTATTCCCTAGCACACCAAGCCACTGACTGATTTGTTCCAGGAGAAGGAGTTCCTTTTAAGAGCTAACCCGTGCTTAATCAAGGACTTCGATATTCTCGATGATGGTTCCCCACCTAAACTCGGTAGCGCTTAACTATAAGACTACAATGTGGCAATGCTTGTCTGGGACAACGTGTTCACATGTTTGTAGCAGAACCAGCTCATGTTTTGGAGCTTACTACCGTAGTCCATTACCCGAGAATCTTGCAACGTCATCTCGTCGATTTGTGTTGCAAACTTTCATTTTTCTTCCTAGACTTTATGAGTCTGGAATATTCTGACACCAACCAGATCTGAATCTCAGGTAGATATGATGGTTGGAACGTTTCCCAAGAACTATAATGTTGGTCTCTTTGTAAACTGGTAAGGTGGATGTCGTGGCCAACACACCTAGCTGGAAGACCTATTATTGTAGTATCTTGATTGAGAAAGTTGGCCACATCCCCATAAGGATTTTGTAGGATTTACTCCAGTAGTTGTTCCTTATGGACTTTTGAGCTCCCGAAGTCCGACCGTGCTAAATGTCTCTCGGTCGATCATCCAGATTTTGTTTCCTTGGCCTCGCTAAGGTGAAATATGAGAAGGTGTTATCTTCCTTTGCATCTGCATCCTCCACCATTATTCATCATGGTAGTATGTGGTGTTGCCAGGATCCTTGACATGTATATTGGTAAAACCTTGATGAATATGGAAATGCTCAAGTTCTTGAGAGCACGCACAAGCGCTAGGTGTTATCATCGGCACTAACTGGGATTGCTCTCAGTTTCCTCGGTTATGCTATAACTTTTCAAACAGTGGACTCACTCTCTACTGTTGAGCTTCTCCCTAGTTACTAAAATCATCCCTTGTGTTGTTTTCAACAAGGTAATCCACATCATCCATTCTAATCCGGGTATGCCATTCTACCGAACCCTCCAAATGGTCGCTCAAGAATTGCCTTAGGTTGTTATAAAGAGTTTCAATGATCTCTGAATCAAAGGTAATTCTTTTTGCCACTTAAGGGGATATTTCTACGAGTCACCTTCCCTAAGGTGCCCCGTTATGGTATCATGGCAACTCAACTCCTCGCTGCGTTGACAACCATTCACCACCTTCTTAAGTGTGGAATTGTTGTCTACCTAGTGACCCCTCGTCATCTGTTCCACTCCATCCCTCTAGATGTGTGCTTCGTGTCCCAGCTCGAGAGATGTTGCTATGAATCATTCCATGAGTTAATCCTGAGTTGTTCGATCTTCGAGAAGATTGATCCTTCTAGAGTATCCTTCTCCTCTCATTGTCATGTTGGCTGGAGTTCTCAGAGCAAGATGATGAGACAAAGATGGTGATTGAATCAACGTTCATTTGAAGTGCAACCTGTATCGTGAAGATTGCATTAGTTGCGTTCCCCCTTCCATCTTACCCTACACTAATATCACTCATTTATTCCATCTTGCTTGTAAAGCTGAAAGTGAAGTGCAGGATCGACAAGCATTGGCGCGAACTAACTTTTCTGCAGGTCGACCTTCATCATGGACACCATGTGCATCTTCTACTTCCACTACACCAGCACCTCCATCAGGTGCCACCTCCAGCCGTGATACAAGAAAGTAGGCACAACCACCACTATCTTCCAAGAGCGCACCTGTCGGGCCTGCACAGAGCTCTTCTTGTTCCATGGAATCAACATGGCACACAAGTGATATTATTTGTCGTTGTTGTAAGGGAAGAGGTCATTATGCGAGAGAATGCAAATCTCAGCGTGTGATGATTGCTACTGAGGATGGTGGGCATGAGTCCGTTAGTGACTATGATGAGGAGACTTTGGCTCATATTACACGTGAAGAACATGGTGGGGATGATTTTGAACATGAGACGCAATACATGGCTCCTGAAGATGCTGACAGGTATTAATGTTTAGTTGCTCAACGTGTTTTGAGTGTGCAGGTCACACGAGCTGAGAAAAATCAGAGGCATCATTTGTTCCATACAAAGGGAGTTGTGAAGGAACATTTTGTTTGTTTCATCATTGATGGAGGGAGTTGCAACAACTTGGCTAGCATGGAGATGGTGGAGAAGTTATCTCTCACCACAAGACCACATCCACATCCTTACTATATCCAATGGTTCAATAATAGCGGCAAGGTTAAGGTAACGCGTGTTGTTCATGTGCATTTTAGTATCTCTACATATGTTGATTATGACGTGGTACCCATGCAAGCATGTTCCTTATTACTTGGTAGACCATGGAAATTTGATAAAAAAATTGTACACCATGGTAGAAACAATCAGTATACTCTTGTTCATAAGGATAAACATATTACTTTGTTTCCTATGTCTCCTGATTCCATTTTGAAAGATGATATTAATAGAGCTAATAAAGCAAAACAGGAGAAAAATAAGAGTGAAAATTAGATTGTGGCAAAAGATTTTTAGCAACAAATGAAGCCTAATAATAAACCATCTAGTGTTGCTTCTAAAATTAAATTGAAAAGTGCATGTTTATTTGCCACCAAATCTGATATTGATGAGCTAGATTTCAGCAAATCTGTTTGCTATGCTTTTGTGTGCAAAGAGGTATTATTTCCATTAGAGAATGTGCCTTCCTCTTTGCCTCCTGCTGTCACTAACATGTTGCAGGAGTTCGCTGACGTCTTTCCACAAGACATGCCACCAGGATTACCACCTATTCGAGGGATTGAGCATCAGATTGACTTAATTCCCGGTGCTTCACTGCCAAACCGTGCGCCATACCATACCAATCCAGAGGAGACGAAGGATATTATGCGTCAAGTACAGGAGCTTCTCGACAAAGGTTATATACGCGAATCCCTTAGTCCTTGTGTTGTTCCTATTATTCTAGTGCCGAAAAAGGATGGTACATCGTGTATGTGTGTTGATTGTAGAGGCACTAATAATATTACTATTCGTTATCGTCATCCTATTCCTAGGTTAGATGATATGCTTGATGAATTGAGTGGCCCTACAATATTCTCCAAAGTTGATTTGCGTAGTGGATACCATCAAATTCGTATGAAATTGGGGGACGAATGGAAAACAACATTTAAAACTAAGTTTGGATTATATGAGTGGTTATTCATGCCTTTTGGGTTAACTAATGCACCTAGTACTTTCATGAGATTAATGAACGAAGTTTTACATGCTTTCCTTGGACGATTTGTGGTAGTCTATTTTGATGATATACTGATTTATAGCACATCTTTGGAGGAACATTTGGAACATTTTCGTGCTGTTTTTATTGCTTTACGTGATGCACGTTTGTTTGGTAACCTTGGGAAGTGCACCTTTTGCACCGACCGAGTATCTTTTCTTGGCTATGTTGTTACTCCACAGGGAATTGAAGTTGATAAAGCCAAGATTGAAGCTATTGAGAGTTGGCCGCAGCCCAAAACAGTCACACAAGTGAGGAATTTTCTTGGCCTTGCTAGATTCTATATGCGTTTTGGGAGAGATTTCAGCACCATTGCTGCACCTCTCAATGAGCTTACAAAGAAAGATGTGCCTTTTGTTTGGGGTACCACACAGGAAGAATCATTCACGGTATTGAAAGATAAGTTGACACATGCTCCTTTATTCCAACTTCCTGATTTTAGTAAGACTTTTGAGCTTGAATATGATGCTAGAATTGGTTTAGGTTGTGTGTTATTACAAGATGGCAAACCTGTTGCATGCTTTTCTAAAAAAATTGAGTGGGCCTAGTCTGAATTATTCTACTTATGATAAAGAATTATATGCTCTTGTTCAGACTTTAGAAACATGGCAACATTATTTATGGCCCAAAGAATTTGTTATACATTCTGATCATGAATCTTTGAAACATATTAAAAGTCAAGCTAAACTTAATCGTAGACATGCTAAATGGGTTGAATTCATTGAGACTTTCCCTTGTGTCATTAAGCACAAGAATGGTAAAGAAAATCTTATTGGTGATGCATTGTCTCGTTGCTATACTATGCTTTCACAACTTGACTTCAAAATATTTGGTTTGGAGACCATCAAAGATCAATATGTGCATGATGCAGAATTTAAAGATGTAATGCAGAACTATAAAGAAGGAAGAATGCGGAACAAGTTCGTCGTTAATGATGGATTTGTGTTCCGTGCTAACAGGCTGTGCATTCCAGCTAGCTCTGTTCATCTTTTGTTGTTGCAGGAGGCGCATGTAGGAGGATTAATGGGACACTTTGGCATGAAGAAGACGGAGGACGTGCTTGCTACACATTTATTTTGGCCAAAGATGAGACGGGATGTTGAGCGTTTTATTGCTCGCTGCACTACATGTCAAAAAGCTAAGTCACGACTCAATCCTCATGGTTTATATATGCCTTTGCCTATACCTAGTGTTCCTTGGGATGATATATCTATGGACTTTGTTTTAGGTTTACCTTGAACAAAGAAGGGGAGGGATAGCATATTTGTTGTCGTGGATAGATTCTCGAAAACGGCACACTTTATAACATGTCATAAAAGCGATGATGCTGTTAATGTTGCAGATTTGTCTTTTCGTGAAATTATTCGCTTGCATGGTGTGCCAAATAATATTGTTTCAGATCGTGACACTAAACTTCTTAGCCACTCTTGGAGATGTTTATGGGCTAAGCTGGGAACTAAGCTGCTTTTTAGTACTACTTGTCACCCCCAAACTGATGGACAAACTGAAGTAGTCAATAGAACATTGTCTACTATGCTTAGGGCTTTTTTGAAGAATAATAAGAAAATGTGGGAGGAATGTTTGCCTCATATTGAATTTGCTTATAATCCTTCATTGCATTCTAATACTAAGATGTGCCCTTTTGAAATTGTGTATGGTTTCCTACCTCGTGCACCTATTGATTTGTTGCCTCTTCCATCTTCGGAGAAGGTTAATTTTGAAGCTAAACAACATGCTGAATTGATCTTAAAAATGCATGAGTTAACTAAGGAAAACATTGAGCGTATGAACGCTAAATATAAACTTGCTGGAGATAAGGGTAGAAAACATGTTGTGTTTGCACCTGGAGATCTTGTTTGGTTACATTTGCGTAAGGATAGATTTCCTGATTTGCGCAAATCAAAGCTAATGCCACATGTTGATGGTACTTTTAAGGTGTTGGAGAAAATAAATGATAATGCATATAAACTTGAGCTGCCTGCAGATTTTGGGGTTAGTCCCACTTTTAACATTGTAGATTTGAAGCCTTATTTGGGTGAGGAAGATGAGCTTCCGTTGAGGACAACTTCATTTCAAGAAGGGAGGATTATGAGTACATCAATACCATTATTACTCCCACATGCCGTACTTCTACATATACTGGACCAATTACTATAGCTCGTCCACACCAATTAAATTATCAGGTACTTTTGTTTCTTGGTAATGATTCTAATGTTCATGAGAATATGATGTTGCCTAAATTGGATACATTTGTTTTGCTCGCAAATGAAGGGCCTGGCATGGATAAGAGGGAAGAACACTGGAGCAAGACCAAGCATGGAGATGATGGCATGTGCAAGGGAACAAAAACAAAGTTACAAGTGATGATTTCAGGACTTTGAAGCCACCATATTGAGTGCATGAAGCCTTGGACAAAATATACAAGATGCCACTTCATAAATTTCGTCCAGAGGCTATTCTAGGTGCTGCATCATCTTATTATTGGGTCAGGCCCATGCAATTTCGAAATACATAAGTATAGGCTATTTTTAGAGTCCGTATGTGTGGGGAAACAAGAGATAGGGTTGGTTTCGGACACCTCCACCAAGGGCCACGAAATCCCCCCCCCCCTTCCTCCATATATACAGCCCTTAGGGAACTGTTTAGACTTTGGGTTTTGTTTAGATTAAAAGTTCGCCATAGCTGCAACTTCACGTACTTCGTTTGTGTTCAACAACCAGAAAAAGGCGTCACAGAACCCCACCTTCACTAATAAAGCTTTCCTCTATTATTCGCAATATCCAGATTGCAATCTTAGTTTCTTGCTTGTTCTCTTGCAGGAAATAGACCTTCGTGGTCAGGTTGATCGTGCTCCGGCATGGTTAATAACCTCTTGGAGTTGGTTTAGCGATTGCTAAGGCACGACGTCCTCACACATTCGTAGTCGGGTCGTCAAAGTCGACTTCCACCAAAATGATAGCCATTATCTCATCGAAAGACGGGACACCTTTGCCTCTATCAATGGGCGAACAGCTCGCGGCCGTTCGGATGCGCCTCGAGCCAACGCGCTGCCTGCTCCGCCGGCTTCAGCGTGTCGGGTCGCAGGTTTTAGAGGGCTTGTGGCCAGGCGGTCCGATCCCGCGGACTCCCAGTTGGACGATCGACTGGCTGGAGGTGGCGGCCAACCGGCTCGAAGCCTGGAAGAGCTCCGCGGCGCTGTCTGGGGTTGCAAAGGCGTTGGAGTTCATCAAGGCCTGGTACCCTGGCATGCGCCTAGCGCAGTTGGTGACATTCCGCCAGGAGGTGCTACTAGAGCTGGCGGTGGAGCGTGTGGACATCGCCATCCGAGCATCGGCTCTCGCCGACTATGTCGACATCGATGTCTTTGTCTCGAAGCAGGGAGATGATGGCGCCACCATTCCTCCGTCCTAGTTCGGTCTGAGCCCGTCGAACGGGGAGGACTCGGCAGGGGAGATCGCCACCAGCGATGACGATGATGTGGACGAGGAAGGCAGCTATGTTGCACTAGACGGTGAAGTGACCAGCCGGACTTGGCCCGACCCAGCACCGACTAGCGACAAGCCGGAGACCACGTCAGCCGTCGTCGACCGTCAGGCCGAGACCCAGTAGCCGGAAGCCCCGCCAGCCAGAGCTACGCCTGCTGCCGACCAGTCCATGCAGCCTGAGGGGCCGTCCGCCTAGATGGCATGTTATCTTTTTTTCAAGTTTTTTCTGTCTTCGTGCTTGAAAACAATGTCAGTTATGCGCAGTTCCACCCACTAGGGGTGTAATTTTAAACTTGATGAATGCTGGCCTTGGGCCGTTTTTGCAATGTATAAAGTTTAAATCCCCACATTCTTGCATGTGTTGCCGGGTTCTAGCTTGAGTTTGCTTTTTCTCTCTTTGGCTTTTTCATTTGCCGCCTTCCTTTGGCCGCCTCCCTGCCAGCCGGGCAGCCGCGCTGCGGTCTATGGCCGGGTCAGGGAGTTGGGTGTTTAGAACGGACAAGCTACTTCAGCTGCTTAGAGCGTAGCTAGTCGAGCAAGAAGCCGGCCGACCGGCTGCTGAGCAGCAAGACGAGGGAGGCGAAGGTTCCTTAGTCGTTTTTCATGTGGACAGCGTTTCCGGCCTTTACCTCTTGCCAGCCGGACAGTTGCGCTGCGAGCTGTGGCCAGGTCAAGAGAGGGCTTTGGCACCGGCACACTACTAGGCAGCTCCGGGTGGTGCTAACTTAAGCCAAGGCGGCGAGCCCCCGGGCCGACTGGCCGGACCCAGGCGGGGCAAGAATAAAAAACTCAAATCATGGCATAATCTTATCTCATAGATAAAAAGGTAGCCCCCGAGTGCATCTCGGGGGACCCGAGGTCTTTACTTAATGGAAAAGGCAGCGTGGTACATACGCTTGCTTTAACTGTAAAACGGACGGAGTAGGTTCACGTTCCATTGCCACTCCATCTCTTCGCCAGTTGTGCTTCGCTTGCATGCTCTGGGCTTTTGGGCATCGATGATGTAGTATGAGTCGTTGCCCAGGGCCTTGCTGATGATGAAGGGGCCTTCCCAAGGAGCTGTGAGCTTGTGTTGGCTGGCTGATCACTGGATCAGGCGGAGCACAAGGTCGCCTTCACGGAATGTACGCGGCTTGACCTTCTTTTTGTGGTAGCGGCGCAGGCTCTGCTGGTAGATGTCGGACCGGCTGCACGCCAGCAGTCGGGCCTGTTCCAGCAGATCAACACCGTTTTCTTATGCCTCCTTTGCTTCCGTCTCAGTGTACATGGTGACACGAGGAGAGTCGAACTCGATATCCATGGGGATGATAGCCTCGGACCCATACACGAGGAAGAAGGGTGTGAAGCCAGTTGATCGGTTGGGTGTGGTCTGGAGGCTCCAAAGGACAACCGCCAGCTCCTCAATCCAGCAACCGGCCAAGCGCTCCAATGGCTCGACCAGTCGGAGCTTGATGCCGGACAGGATGAGGCCGTTTTCTCGCTCCACCTGGTCATTTGACTGCGGGTGGGCAATGGAAGCTAGGTCCAGTCAGATGCCCTAGTTTGCGCAGAAACGGGCCAAGGCGCCCTTGGCCAAGTTGGTGTCGTTGTCAGTGATGATGCTGTGTGGGAGCCGTACGTGACGGTGATATTGGCGATGAACATGACGGCTATCGGGCCGTTTAGCTTCTTGATAGGCTTGGCTTTGATCCACTTGGTGAACTTGTCCATGGCGACCAGTAGGTGGGTCATGCCGCCACATGCTGTCTTGAATGGGCCTACCATGTCAAAACCCCACACGGCGAACGGCCAGGTGATGGGGATGGTCTTGAGGGTTGAGGCCAGCTGGTGCTGCTTGGTGCTAAACTTCTTGCACCCTTTGCACTTCTGGACCAACTCTTTGGCATTGTCCAAGCAGTCGGCCAGAAGAAACAGTGGCGAAAGTCCTTGGCGTCAAGAGCCCTGGAGGCGGCATGGTGGCCACATTCGCCTTGATGGATGTCTCTCAGGATCTCCATGCCCTTCTCCAGCTCCACGCAGCGTCGGAAGACACCAGCCACACTGCGCCTGGCGAGCTTGCTGTTGACGATGGTGTAGGCTCCTGCCTGGTGTTGGATCTGTCGGGCCAACACTTCATTGGATGGTAGCACGTGGCTTACAAAAAAGTCACAGATAGGCTGCGCCCAAGATGGCACTTCCACCACTGTGAAGACGACAACTGGTGCTAGGGTGGCCGGGCTGGGAGGCGGTGGATTGGAGTCGGCCGCTCCTGATGGTGGTGATGAAGTCCCTAGGCCGACTGCAGCAGCCCCCAGGCCGCTTGTTGGAATCTCTGGACCGGATGCTAGCACCGCAGCCCCCAGGCCACATGCTGAAGTCCCCGGGCCGACTGTTGAAGTCCCTGAGCCGACTGTTGAAGTCCCTGAGTTGGATCCGACTGCTGCGGGGTCAGTCGGCATGAAGATGGACTCAGATTTCAACGAGGGTTTGATAGATGGCTTGCGCGGGCGCTCGAGGGAGACGTCGGCTGGTATGGCCTGCCGACTGGAACCAATGCAAGCGAGGGCGTCTGCTGCATCATTGTCAGCTCGTGGCATGTGGAGGAACTCGCACCCGTCGAAGTGCCCGCTCATCTGCTGGACGAGGAAGCGGTAGCTCGCCATGTTGGCATCCTTGGCGTCCCAGTCACCGGACGACTGCTGGACCACCAAGTCTGAATCACCGTAGCATAGGATGCGGCGGATGCCGATCTCCTTAGCCAGTCGGAGCCCAAAGATGAGCGCCTCGTACTCGGCTACGTTGTTGGAGGCGGCGAAGTGGATCTGCAGTGTGTACTTCAACTTGTCACCTTTCGGAGAGGTGAGGATGATGCTGACTCCTAGACCGGTGCGCATCTTGGAGCCGTCGAAGTGCATCCGCCAATGCGTGGAATTCGACGCTGGCGGCAGGTACTAGGACTCGGCCCAGTCGATGAGGAAGTCGGCCAGCGCTTGGGACTTGATGGGGGTGCGGGGCTGGTAGAGAATGGTGTGGGGAGCTAGCTCAATGGCCCACTTCACCACCGCCCCGAAGCATCTCGGTTTCCCATGATCTCGGCAAGGGGAGCGGTGCAGACGGCCGTGATGGAGTACTCTTAGAAGTACTGCTTTAGCTCCTTGGCGGCAAAGTACACGCCGTAGCACATCTTCTGATAGTGGGGGTAGTTCTGCTTGGAGGCGGACAACACTTCACTCATGTAGTACACTGGCCTCTGGACGGCTGCACCTTGCCGGCTTCTGCGCACTCGACGACAATCACCATGCTGATGACCCAGTTGGTGGCGGCGATGTAAAGGAGTATATGTTCCTTAGCAGCCGGAGCGGCCAGGATAGGCGGTGTTCACATCATGCGCTTGAGATGGAGGAATGCTTCGTCCGCCTGGTCAATCCACTTGAAGTAAGTAGTTTTCTTCATGAGCTGGTACAAGGGAAGCGCCTTCTCGCCAGCCGGCTGATGAAGCGGCTGAGGGATGCCAGGCACCCGGTGAACTTTTGGACACCGCGCAGCTTGGTGGGTCTCTCCATCCGCTCAATGGCCTTGATCTTCACGGGGTTGCATTTGATGCCGCGTTCAGAGACAAGGAAGCCAAGGAGCTGGCCGGCTGGTACACCAAAGACACACTTCTCCGGGTTGAGTTTGATTTGAAAACGGTGCAAATTGTCGAAGATTTCCTTGAGATCTTGCATGAGGGTGCCACACTTCTCCGTCTTCACCACAATGTCATCCACATAGACGTGAGCATTGCGGCCGAGTTGTTTCAGGAGGCACTTCTGCATGCAATGTTGGAAGGTGGCGCCGGCATTTCTCAAACCAAACGTCATGGTGATGTAGCAGAAGGCACCGAATGGTGTGATGAAGGTGGTCTTCAAGCGGTCGGCTGGATCCAGCTTGACCTGGTGGTAATCGGAGTAGGCGTCCAAGAAGGATAGCAGCTTGCAGCCGGCCGTGGGGTCTATCACTTGGTCGATCTGTGGCAGAGCGAACGGATCCTTTGGGCAGGCTTTGTTGAGGCTCGTGTAGTCGATACACACGCGCCACTTGTTATTCTTCTTCAAGACGAGGACTGGGATGGCAAGCCAGTCCGGGTAGAACACTTCCATGATGAAACCGGCTGCCAGAAGCCAAGCGATTTCTTCACCAACGATCCTTCTCTTCTCTTCTGATAGGCGGCGGAGGGGCTGCTTGACCGGTTTAGCATCCGACCTCACATGGAGCTTGTGCTCGGCGAAATCCTTTGGAACACCTGGCATGTCTTTGGGGGACCATACGAAGATGTCCTGATTCTCACGGAGGAAATCGACAGGCTCGCCTTCCTATTTGCTGCCTAGGTTTGACCCAATGGCAGCGAACTTCTCCAGGTGCACCGGATCCAGGATGATCCGCTTGGTATCTTTGGCTGGAAGGAGGCCCCAGCTTCCGTCTCCTTGGGATCAGTTGGCACGGCCGGCTGCTCGCCGGCCATGGCTACCATCCGATCGAGGAGACACTTCTCTTGAGCGATGACGAGTGACTCGGCCAGCCGGCTGCTAGTGGCGGCGCACTCCAGCAATTTCTCGTAGTTGCCGATGATGGTGATGATGCCCTTGGGACCCGACATCTTGGCCTTCAGGTACGCGTAATGTGGGACCATCATGAACTTGGCCAGCGCAGGGCGGCCCAAGAGCGCATGGTAGGGGCTGTCCAGGTCAACCACCTCAACCCAGATTGGCTCGCGGTAGAAGTGGTTCTTGTCGCCGAACAGGACGTCAATCTTGATCTTGCCGATTGGAGAGCAGGAAAGGCCGGGAACTATGCTGTCGAAAACAGTCTGGTTGGGCTGAAGCTGCTTGGCCTTGATGCCCAACCACTCCATGGTTTGGCGGTACATAATGTTGATGATGTTGCCACCATCTATCAGAACTCGGGTGAAGCGGCAGGCCCGCCTCTCCGTGGAGAAGGTGGACTCTAGCACTAGAGCATACGCACCCGGTGATGGAATCACGGCCGGGTGGTCTTCTTGGCTCCAGGTGACGGGCTTCTCGGACTAGTGCATGAACTACGGGACCTATGATGCAACAACATTCACCTCGCGTGCTGCTGCCATCTGCTGTGCTTGTCGTCGGCCTCACTGGTGAAGGCGACATAGGTGGCGTTCTCATTGGGAACTCGTCTTGAAGCATGTCGGCCGCTCGGGCCGGTTGCCGAACAGCCGGAGCCGCCTACCCAGCTGGTGGAGGGGCGGCATGGCCTCACCCTTAGCGATCCAAGCGAGCTAGTTGCACTTCCAAGTGGTGTGGTTAGACGGCTTCGCGCCGCTGTGGAACTTGCACGGGGCATCGAGGGCTTGCTCAAAGGAGAAAGCAGGTTGCCAGGCACCCTTGCCGCCCCGCTGATGCTTGGGGCCGGACTACCTGGCCGACTGCTGATTCTCGACAGCTGCCACTTGCCATTTGTTGGAAGCCGGATGCTGGGCCTTGCACTTGTTGTCATTTGGCTGGCGTCGGTTGGTATCACCAGCCAGCGTTTGGAAGCCCGGCTGGATCACCTTGCCGGATGCGTCAACCCAGATCTCTGACTTCATGGAGGAGTCGGCCGTGGTGTACTTGTCGTCCACGACTAGAAGCTCGTCCAAGGTAGCCGGCTCGTCGCACAGATGCTTGTGCTTGAGCAGGGTGCCCTCTCTGCACCCGGCGATGAAGTACTCAATGGCCAGCACTTCGTGGACCCCCTCGCAGGAGTTGCACAACTCGTCCCATCGCGTGAGGTAGTCGCGCGTGGACTCCGCTGGCCCCTGGACGCACATGGAGAGCTCGCGAGGCTTGGGAGGCCGCTTGTACATGCTGGTGAAGTTGCGGACGAAGGCATCGCTGAAATCCAGCCAGCTGTTGATGTTGTGGGGCTTGAGGCTGTTCAGCCATGTCTGGGCGGTGCCCTGGAGCATGAGTGGAACGTACTTCACGGCAACACACTTGTTGCCATTGGTGATGCTGACGAACATGAAGTAGTCGATCAACCAATCTTCCGGCTTCACTGAGCAGGTGTACTTGGGAGTGTCTCGAGGGAGCGTGAACCCTTTGGGAAAGGGCTCCTCGTGGATGTGGGGGCCGAAGCAGGCCAGGCCGACCGTGTCCTCCTCCTCTACTGCCTGGGACTGAGCCAGCTGCTCGATCTAGCGACGGGCGTCGTTTTCGTTGACTATTTCACGGGGTCCCAGCTGGCCTCCGAGCGTCGGGTGATCAGGCGGCAGCGGCGGAGTTGCTGCCCTCTCCCTTTGAGGAGGCGGGCGTTCCTTCAGCCGGCGCCGAGGCTCCGGGTTCTGGAGCACTTGCTGGCTGTCCGCCATCGTATGGCGCGAGTGCCAGCTGTTGCTAGCAGCCGGCTCCGGGTCTCGCTGCTCGCGGCCTTCGCCGGTAGGGACCAAGAGGTCGCTCCATTCTCGCAACGGGGCTGGTGGGTGTCGACCTGTCGGTTGGTTCCCACCGCGTGGTTTCCCACCTCCTGATGCGCGTTCGCAGAGTCGATGAGCTCCTGGAGGCGCTCCATCTGGTCGCGCAACTCCTTGCCCTCCAGGTGCTTGAGCTCGATTGCGGCCGCCTGGGTGGCACGCATGTTTTGCGTCGGGGTCTCATAGACCGAGCGTCCAATTCCCAGCATGCTGGCAACCGCAGTGCCGCATTGCCGGATGGCGCCGGCCCGACTAGGCTCAGTCACGGCCGGCGTCTCACCGACCACGTGGTCGATCTATTCAGTGCGGCGCTTCAATGTTGCCATCTTGGTGGCATCGTCGAAGAGATTGGCGCGGAACTCCTCCAACTCCTCCTGGCTAGTGTCGGCACGAGCCGGAGTCGCTAGGGCGTGTATCGCCGCCTCCAGCAGATCCTAGCTGGACCCGCCAGTGCCTTGGCCGTCACCAATGACCATCACCTCCTTGATAGCGCTGGCGTCGGGCGAGCCGATAGGGGCATCGCTGGTGGCAGGAGGGAGCGGATCGTCGACGACCTCCACGTTGCTGGGGAAGCCATCGGTGGTGGTCGCGTCGGCGAGGGAGAGCTTGCCGAAGAGGTTGTCGAGGCCGCTCGCGAGGGAGGCAACCTCCTCAGCAGGCGATGCGCTGAGGCTAGTGCAGGCGGGCGCATCAGGCTGGCTGCTCGCACTAGCCGCGACATGCTCGCCGGAAAGGAACAAGGTTCCCGCCTAGAATGTGTCTCCGGCCGACGTCGCAGAAGGCCCCATGGTGGGCGCCAACTGTCATGGTAATATCACGTCAGATGCCAAGGGGTGGCTTATCATGGATGGGGCCAGAAGTACGTTCTCGGGTCCTGGAAGCGGGATTGAGCACAAGCTTGGACGAACACGAGATGTACCCAGGTTCAGGGCTCTCCTAAGAGATGAAACCCCTACTCCTGCTCTGCAGGGTCTCTGCATGATCACTATCTCATAAAGAGTACAATGGTGCTCCTAGAGCTGTTTGGCTAGAGGAGGAAGAAGGGCAAGGCTAGCTCTCCTCTCCCCCTAGATGTGGTGTGTGTAAATGGTGGGGGGACTCAGGTTGGAACCCTTTGCATGGGTGTGGCTTGGGGGGTTTCATAGGCCAACCTCCCAGGGATACAATGGTAATATGTTCGGGTGGTAGGTCCCGGCTGCCAGCATCAATGGAGGCTGGGTTCTCCGCTGGCTGCTGATATGTCTCCAATGTATCTATAATTTTTGATTGTTCCATGCTATTATATTATCTATTTTTGATGTTTAATGGGCTTTATTATGCACTTTTATATTATTTTTGGGACTAACCTGTTAACCAGAGGCCCAGTGCAAATTGATGTTTTTTGCCTATTTCAGTGTTTCACAGAAAAGGAATATCAAACGGAGTCCAAACGGAATGAAACCTTCGGGAGAATCATTTTTGGAACAAACGCAATCCAGGAGACTTGGAGTGGACGTCAAGGAAGCAACGAGGCGGCCACGAGGTAGGAGGGCGCGCCCCCACCCTTATGGGCCCCCCGTGGCTCCACCGACCTTCTTCTTTCGCCTATATATACTCATATACCCCGAAAACATCCAGGAGCACCACGAAACCCTATTTCCACCATCGCAACCTTCTGTACCCGTGAGATCCCATCTTGGGGCCTTTTCCGGTGCTCTGCCGGAGGGGGAATCTATCACAGAGGGCTCTACGTCAACACCATAGCCTCTCCGATGATGTGTGAATAGTTTACCACAGACCTTCGGGTCCATAGTTATTAGCTAGATGGCTTCTTCTCTCTCTTTGTTTCTCAATACAAAGTTCTCCTCGATCTTCTTGGAGATCTATTCGATGCAATACTTTTTGCGGTGTGTTTGTCGAGATCTGATGAATTGTGGGTTTATGATCAAGATTATCTATGAACAATATTTGATTCTTCTATGAATTCTTATATATATGATTTGATATCTCACTACTAGGAAAAGGGCTATAGATGGAAATGACACTAATGGCGCACCATACAAGTGGTGCGCCATTAGTATATACTAATGGCGCACCACCCTCTGATGCGCCATTAGTGTTGAAACTACTAATGGCGCACCCTGACCACGGTGCGCCATTAGTACCAATTTTTTTTTTTGAACTAGTGCGCCTGTCCAAACATACTAATGGCGCATCCCCTGGTGGTGCGCCATTACTAGTTGTAACTAGTAATGGCGCACCATCCAGGAGGTGCGCCACTAATGTTATTTTTTTTATTATTGCTTTTATTCCTTTTTTTGCAAAAGTTCTAATGGCGCACCGCCAGGGGGTGCGCCATTAGTAACCTGGATTACTAATGGCGCATTTGTTGCTGGTGCGCCATCAGTAAGTGAGCAGCAACAAGATATTTTGGACAGCCTCTCCTCCCACACTCACTTTCTCCCCACTTCATTCTCTCCACCGCCTCCTCCTTGTCTCGGGTGCCTCCTCTTTTTCACCTCATTTCCACCATAGATTCATTCAAATTAAGTGGTTAAGTTACCTTGTTTTGCTAGGTAAGTAAGGGGGGAAGCTATATTTATGTTGTTCTCCCTACAAACAATGTGCACATGCACTTTTTATGGCCTAGCTAGATCTATGTATGTTCGTGGTGTTGCATATGTTTGTGGTGTTGCATATGTGTTTGTGTTTGGAGGTGTACCGGTATTTGAAATGCGATAGTTGCCAATATTTTGCCGGAATGTTGATTCATTTCCGTTTCGGGGAGAATTTTGGCATTAAGCATTCTTTTTGGTCCTATTTTTAGGGAAAGTCATGCCAAATTTTTTCTTGGTTCTAAAATATCGTTTTGCTCTACCCCGCAGGCGACCATGGTCCGCATGATGACCGAAGGCATCGTGAATAGGTTTTTGAGGTCCGCGAAGGCCGAGATGCTTCAAAAGAACGAGACGGAGATAAGATGTCCGTGTCGAAGATGCAAGCTGAATAGCCTTATTGCGGACCCGGATTCCGGGCAGGTGCGGGACCACCTGCTCTTGCGTGGTTTCATGGATGGCTATCGGTGGCAAGGTGATGATGATGACTACGAAGTCGTTCATGGGGGCCGGGCAAGAAATGAGGAAGGGCAGCAAGACAACCACCGCGGCTCGGGGGGGCGAGAAGACGAAGAATCCCCATGAGATGATCACGACGGTGATGCTGTACACAGTCATCATGTAGAAGATGCAGGACATGATGATGATGCCGGCGGAGCAGACGATGTTGGACCATCGATGGGCTGGGTGCAGAACCCTCATATTCAAGAGCTGCTTCTCAAGCAGACGGATAACGCAAGAGCTGCCGCCCGAGAGAAAGCCAAGATGGATCAACTTGAGTTAGACGCGGTTACTCCGTTGTATGAAGGATGCAGGCCCGAGGATACCCGCCTGAAAGTAACGCTCATGGCTCTGGAGATGAAGGTAAAACACAAAATGACCGACGCAGGCTTCGACGAGAACATGTCATTCTGGCACGAACGTCTTCCCAAGGGGAACAAGTGCCCGACCAGTTTGGAGGAGGCAAAGAAAATCGTGTGTCCTCTGGATTTACCGCACGTGAAATACCATGTGTGCATGAACAATTGCATCATTTATCGGGACGAGTACGCGGAGTCTACAATATGTCCGGTGTGCAGTGTCACTCGATACAAGAAGAGGAAGAAAGCTCCTCGAAAAGTGGTGTGGTACTTTCCGATCACTCCTCGTCTGCAGCGGTATTTCGCGGATCCTAAGGTAGCAAAGCTCCTGCGTTGGCACGCGGATAGGGAGGAGAAGAAGCGAGAAGATGACGCAAATGATCCGGAGATAGATAAAAAAGACAAGATGCTGAGTCACCCTAAGGATGCGAGCCAGTGGCAAGCATTGAACTTCGAATACCCAGAATTTGGGAACGATCCAAGGAACATCATGCTGGGCGCGAGCACCGATGGAGTCAATCCGTTTGGCAGCCAAAGAAGCACACATAGCACCTGGCCTGTGTTTGTGTGGATGTACAACCTTCCCCCCTGGTTGTGCATGAAGAGGAAGTACATTCACATGAGTATGCTAATTGAAGGGCCGAAACAACCAGGGAACGACATCAATCTGTATCTGGGGCTGCTGAAAGAGGAGCTTGACACGCTGTGGAAAACGCCAGCCAATATGTGGGACGCCGCAGAGAAAGAATATTTCCCTATGAGAGCCGCACTGCTCACGACGGTGCACGACTATCTCGGTTACGGATATCTTGCGGGGCAGGTAGTCCACGGATTTTCTGGATGCGTAAGGTGCATGGATGACACAACGTATCGCCAGCTAGATAGAGATCCCGGGTCTTCGAAAACCGTGTTCATGGGACATCGAAGGTGGCTTCGCGACGATGACCCGTGGAGGAAACGCAAGGATCTGTTCGATGGTGAAACCGAACCCCGAAAACGCCCGTGTACGAGGAGCGGCGAGGAAATAGACAAGTTGTTGAAAAATTGGAAAGACTGCCCACTGCCGGGAAAGAAGCAAAAGGCGCCAGAGCCGGGAAAGAAGCGAAAGGCGCCAGAGCCGCTGCTGAAGGTATGGAAAACGAGGTCTGTTTTCTGGGACTTTCCGTACTGGAAGATCCACCGTGTGCCTCATAGCCTTGATGTCATGCATATCACGAAGAACGTGTGCGAGAGTCTGCTTGGTACCCTGCTCAACATGCCAAAGAGGACCAAAGATGGGCCGAAAGCAAGGGCAGACTTGAAATCAATGGGCATCAGGCAGGAGCTTCACGCTATATATGATGATGATGATGATGATGATGATGATGATGATGATGATGATGATGATGAGGCGAAGCAGGACACAGAAAGTCGTGGCAAAGGCAAAAAGGCCAAGAAGACCGGAAATGACTACCCTCCCGCGTGCTTCACTCTAAGTCAGGAGGAGATCGAGCAGTTTTTCACCTGCCTCCTAGGAGTAAAACTTCCTTACGGTTACGCGGGGAAGATAAGTAGATACCTAGACCCAGCGAAGCAGAAGTTCAGCGGGATGAAGTCTCACGACTGTCACGTGCTTATGATGCAGATACTTCCAGTTGCAATCCGTGGGATCATGGATGCGCACGTCCGTGAAACGCTATTTGGCCTATGCAACTTCTTCGACGTCATCTCTCGGAAGTCGATTGGCGTGAGGCAACTCAGAAGGCTACAGGAAGAGATCGTGGTGATACTATGCGAGCTTGAGATGTACTTCCCGCCCGCATTCTTCGATGTTATGGTGCATCTGCTGGTCCATATAGTGGAGGATATCATCCAACTCGGGCCGACGTTCCTGCACAGCATGATGCCATTCGAAAGGATGAATGGTGTCATCAAAGGATACGTTCGCAACATGTCACGTCCAGAAGGAAGCATAGCCAGGGGCTTTCTGACCGAAGAGTGCATCTCCTACTGCACGAATTATCTAGGCATCGAGAACCCCGTTGGTCTGCCCGTCAACAGGCACCTCGGCAGCCTCGCTGGATGGGTTCACCGTGAGGGTCGCCGCGAAATGCATGTCGACTTCGAGGGTCGACTCGCCGACTTTGAAAGAGCAAACCTAGTCGCGCTACAACACATAGACGTGGTCGATCCTTGGGTGGTAGAGCACAAAACCTTTATTAAAAAGACGTACAATGACCGAGGCCAACAGAGGACGGACGGAGATACACTCAAAGAGCACAACTCATGTTTCACGCGTTGGTTCAAGCATAAGCTTCTGTCGTACCCTTTACATGAGGATTCTTCCGCGGAAGAACAACTCATATTCGCCTTGTCACAGGGCGCCGAGCACAACCTGATGACCTATGAGGCGTACGATATCAACGGCTACACATTCTACACCGAGGCCAAGGACATGAAGAGCGATGGTTATCAGAACTCCGGGGTAACGATGGAATCCTACACCGGTAACGACAAGGACAGATACTACGGAAGGATC